>NW_027506506.1:0-32500 GCF_021521415.1 Bidens hawaiensis
CCATTCCAACGTTATATTTGCACTGGCAAGAATCTGATCACACTACTTCTTTGAATCAACCAACTACTAGACGCTTTTGTACTCACAATAATCTGTTGACCAACAAAAGTCAACCCAGTCATTGTATGAGGAGTTAGAGCCGTAAGCTTTGTGATGGCCTTAAATGTCTTCCTAGTTGCATTATTATGGAACACCACGGATGCTTGGGCTGTAATAAGTACAGAGGTAAAGAAGGCTATAGCAACATGAGTAAGTGAACGAAACATGTGAAGATAACATGCCAAGAAACTGTAATCGGACGGGTCATAGTTAACATCCCTTTTCTTTCATGTTGCAACACAAAACTTTCATATTCAAACTTCAAGTCTTAGAGTGGTGCGCCTTCAATGTGGTGACGAGAAGATATGTCACCACACTGAAACATAAAACCCTTCGGAACGTGATGAAAGCAAGAGTCCTTTGCCAGCTTAGAAGAGGGATTACAAGCCTGACTTCATGTAACACAAGTTCGACTCCTTTTTGAAGAACTGCACCACTTGTACCACCAGAGTTGATTGGGAAAAATCAAGGAGAAACAAAACATCCATGTGTTTGCCATAACCAGATATTATCACACGCCATAAAGTAATACCTCTTCCTTTTAATTCAATCTCACCAAAAGTCATGTGAGCTTGTGCCAAAGTTCCACGTTTTGAGTATATGTTGATCAAAACGGTTGCTAAGTCTCGTGTTGAGAAATACTCAGAGCTTATTAGAGAATAGAAAAAATTACGAACCAATTTAAGAAGTGTTGTAATAGCATACGTAGGAAAGTCGCAGATGAAAGTTGCCGCAGTTGCATAAGGAAATTGCTTCTGTCTGAGGCCGCTTGCAGTCGTTCCCAAATAAATTGCAAGCCATGAAATTATCCAAATAGCATAAACATCATGTAGAAAAATGTCATTCACTGTACTGTGTGTGAACGACTCTTCAATTTGTTGACTTTATTAAAACTACCACATGATAGCATAATCTCGAGGGTGATTACTAAACCATGCATGTGTCTCAAAGAAAAAATTATCCAGATGAAGTGAAGGTGTATGATAACTTGTCTTGTTACGTTTCCTCGTATCAGAAGATTAAGCGAGTGCAACACCTGATCTACTTTAATCGGATAATAGATTATATTTGAGGTTCCTCCTTTCCAAGCAAGATGCGTATCACCAATTTGGAATTGAAACACCAACGTAGCAGCAATCGCAATCTGATCTGGCCAAATCATTCCAACTTATGACAATCGTGTTGGGTCTATGGAGGCTTAATTGGGCACAGGTTAAAAGACATCTTTTGTGGCAGACTAAATAAATTGAATATTAGTGGCAGGCTTGGCCCATTTATTAATTAAAGCCCATTATTAGTTTTCTTGAGTAGTAAGTTGTGAACCCTATTATGATATCTGTATATTCATAGTACTTTTAATATCCTTAGCACGAGTGAGGCAAAAATCAGTAAGAAAAGTATTCTTGTTGCAGCCCGTGGATGTAGGTCAGCCGACCGAACCATGTAAAGCTCGTTTGTTCATCTTCGTTTATATTTTCTCTTGCAGTATTATTGTGTTTGTATGTGTTTTGCAATAACTAAATCCCTAACAAGTGGTATCAGAACTGAGGTTACGGTTATACACCGGGGAACGCAATCGCTGGTGAAGTGTTGGTCGACTAGGGTTAGTCGCCGGTAGCGTTAGCCGTCAAATCCAGCCATCGATCTTAAGGTCTTGTGTTTATCGAGCAGAAGTAGTAAACAAGCAGCAGGAAACGAAAATAAGTAAAATGGTTATACACCGGGGAACGCAATCGCTGGTGAAGTGTTGGTCGACTAGGGTTAGTCGCCGGTAGCGTTAGCCGTCAAATCCAGCCATCGATCTTAAGGTCTTGTGTTTATCGAGCAGAAGTAGTAAACAAGCAGCAGGAAACGAAAATAAGTAAAATGGTCTTTTGTCTTATGTGAATTATATAGCCGTCACTGTTACAATTGTGTTCACAATCTTATCTATTTTTGCAATTGTTAATTGCATTAGATTAATTGGCATAATTGGGTATTCGTGAGATTTAAACACAGCCAGTGCAAACTTTGTTATTGCTCGATAAACGCCAACACCTGTGACCAAAACAATCATCGATTTGGAGCCAAGAAAAATTTCCAGTAGTTGCTTCTTGATCAAAAAGAAACCAAGGAACAGGCTTGCGTTTCTAGTTCATTTCAATTTTTTTATTACGGTTCAGGTTGGTTCAAGTAATTTGTTGGTTGGTTCGCAAGTTTGAAACGGATTTTGATCATCGGGATTTGGCATTTATCGGGCAGTTTAGCCGGGTGGTTTTGTTGTGGTTGTCAGGGTTATTTTGTTTATCTGAGAATATATTTTTTCTGGCTGTTTTACCTAGATCCAAAGTTAGGAATTCTTAGTTTGAGTTAATGGCTGAGAACGGGAAACTTCAGACTGAGAAGTTTGATGGTAAAGACTTTGATTGGTGGAAAATGCAAATGGAGGATTTGCTAGTTTAGAAGAATTTGGACATGGTATTGGGTGAAAGACCAGAAAAGATACAACCAGATGAGTGGGAAACTTTGGATAAGAAAGCCTTGACGGTTATTAGATTGTCGTTAGCGAAAGATGTCGCGTTCAACATCTTGAAGGAAACCACGGCGCGTGGTATAATAAATGCATTGTCTAATATGTTTGTGAAGCCGTCAGAAGCTAATAAGGTTAACCTGATACGTGAACTGGTGAACACGAAGATGAAAGAAGGAAGTTCAATTATAGTATACATCAACAAATTAAACTCGATTTTGTCAAGACTTGGGTCAGTTAGTATAAAATTCGAGGATGAGGTTCAGGCTCTACTACTGTTATCATACTTGCCTGATAGCTAGTCAGGGACTGTTACAGCGATTACTAGTTCTACCAGCGAGTTCACTTTTGATGGGATTCGGGATCTTATTCTAGGCGAAGAAATTCAGGTGAATCATCAAGTGATTTAATGTATGTTGACAGAGGAAGGAAAAATAATAGAGGTGGTGGGAGCAGGAACAGAAAAAGGAGTCAGTCTAGAACTCGAAAGGATGTGGTATATTGGAACTGCAGTGAGGCGGGACACTATAGGAATCAGTGTCCGAATGATAAGAATGAAAAGAAAGAAGTCAATACAGCAAAAGAATACTCCGAGGATGCGGCTTTAGTTCTTAGTGTTGAGGCTAATGTTGATTGCTAGGTCATGGATTCTAGTGCTTCATTTCATGCTAGCCACAGCAGTGAAGCATTGCAGAATTTGAAGAAAGGTGATTTTGGTAAGGTTAGACTTGCGAACAATGATGTTCTTGAAGTTACAGGGATGGGTGACATAAATTTAGTTACTTCAGCCGGTTCATGGACATTGAAGGATGTCAGAGTGATTCCAAGCTTAAAGAAAAAGTTGATTTTTGTTGGGCAGCTGGATGAACAGGGACATGAGGTTAAATTTGGGAATGGGTAGTGGAAAGTTGTTAAGGGAAATCTTGTCATAGCTCAAGGAAGAAAGAGGGGTTCGTTGTATATGGTCAGTTTATCGTCTGAGGGAGTGAGCGACCCAGTTCAAAAAAAGACCAAATTCTGGTTCACAGAGTCTGGTGGGAAGAAGAAGGTTTGTTTTGCATGAGATAAATCCAAAGCCACAGGTCAGATTCAGGTTGAATGTGCTAGAAAAGGTTCAGAGAAACTAGTTAGGGGTTTTCGTGGCAGTGGGAGCACTAGCAGTGGACCAGTCAAAGCTTTAGCCAGAGTTACCAGACAGTGGGTTAAGAGAACCGGTTTTTCAGTGGTTAAAGTCTCTCCAGAAGATTACTTGCTTAATATGGAGAGTGTTGTTTGTTCTCAACGTGTTCCAGGATTCGACAGTTAGTGTAAGTGGGAGCCGGTAGGGATAGAGAACGAGTTAGTGGAAATGGCAGCCATGACTGATGTGTTGGAGCTCGGAGGAGCTTCAATAGAACCTTCAGGTTAACTAACGAGAAGGCAGATGCAACCCAGAAGACGAGGAATATTACAAGAGGTACAAGCGGATCGGTAGGCAGTTGAAGATTATCAAGCCTCCAAGTGGGAGATTGTTGGGTTTATGGATGCTCAATTGGGCTCGGGTTAGAAAACGTCTTTTGTGGCAGACTAATTAAATTGAAGACTAGTGGCAGGCATGGCCCGTTTATTTAATTAAAGCCCATTATTAGTTTTCTTGGGTAGTAAGTTGTGAACCCTAGTATCATCATCATCATCATCGTACCTAGTATGATCTCTATATATTCATTGTACTTGTAAAAAGGCAATAAAGTAAGTATCCTGGTTGAAGCCCGTGGACGTAGGTCAGCCGACCAAACCACGTAAATCTCGCGTGTTCATCTTCGTTTATATTTCCTCTTGCAGTATTATTGTGTTTGTGTGTGTTTTGCAATACCCGAATCCCTAAAAAAGTGTATCACAATTCTATGGGTAACCTGAGTGGCAATAGGAATTGGACGAGGAACAAAATCAATTTCTTTCTCATTAAAAGAAAAGGCAACAGGTAAGGTCACTTGGAAATGACCCGTACTAGGTCGAATGAGTGAAATAGTAGGAATTTGTGCCCCCTCAAGGGTATATACCAAGCTGTGCTTAACAGTTTTCAAATAAATGAGTTTAAACCCTGAGTGAATGAGTCTACCGTTGTCTATATCAAGTGGAATTTATTCACCTATAAAATAGGTCAGATAACTTGTCCCCCTCCTTTCTAACAAAGATGCCTACAGCCTACTTGAAATGTAAGCACCTTGATACCGGTTGGAAGCTCATGAAACCCTCTAACCATTTGTACACAATTGGGAGTTTCCTTTGAGAGAATAACAATATCAATTTGTGTAGCACATAAAGCCCATTTAAAAGGTTTTAACTGTGGCATAGTCTTCAATGCGTCATCTAAGGTTGTACAGCAATTTGACATTTCATCAAATAGTTGTTGTGCAGGATTGACGGTATCCAATGTATCAGCCGTATAAGGATGCGGATAAACAGAATTATCAGTGTGTGTATAACTATGTGATACCTGAACATGATTATGTGAATAGGTCCGATGGTCATCTAGGGCACCAACACAGAATCAATTAAGCATTGCAGTGATGAACGTCTTCCATGTGATGAATTGGGATCCCGATACCATGAATTAAACCACCTGAATGCTTCATCATCAAATAAGTCGACGATATACCGAAACCTCTCATCATCGCAGACGTCGTATAAGTGAAAATATCATTCAACGTGATAGATCCATTGAGCCGGATTGAAAGATGGCCACAAAATGGTATAATAATTACAAACCGTAATCATCTATTTCTTGTTAGAATCACAATAAGAACTAGAGAATAATCTATACAACAATAATGATAGAGTTTCCATTCTATTGTATCCCCGCATTCTAAGCGGAAGGAGACCGTATGCTTATACTAGAACGAAAGTCATAGAATAAAGCACGTGGTAAGCCTTTCGTGAAGATAGCGACAACTTGATATTGGTACGGAATATGTAGAACTCGAACACGACCCTGCTGAACATGTTCCCGTACGAAGTGTGTGCTAAGTTCAATTTGTTTACTACACTGATTTTGAACCGAATTCCCCGATAAATAAATAGTACTGACGTTGTCACAATAAATAAGATAGCGTGTGAGAGAGGATGACAAAGTTTAAGAAGAAGGTTGCGCAACCAACAGATTCCTGCCAGGACATTGCCACACCTCGGTACTCAGCTTTGGCACTAGAACTAGAAATAGTTGCCTGTCTCTTTGAAGACCAAGAAATGAGATTGTCGATGAAATAAACGGAGTCCCTGGATGTGGAGCGACGGTTTTCGGGACATCCCACCCAATTCGCATCAGTATACGCAAGTAAAATGGTGAATATGAAGGTCTGAGTGTCTGACCGTAGTCTAGTGTACCTTGTAATATCGAATGATCCTCTTCAACGCATCCCAATGATCCGATCACGAGGCATGCATGTGCATGCATATACCTGTTGCACCGCGTATGTGATTTCAGGCTGAGTGAATGCCATATATTGCAACACGCCGGCCAGGCTTTGATATAATGTTGGATTCGTGAAGATATTTCCCGATGTTGCGCTTAGTTTACTGCCGATATCAACCAGGGTGGCTACCGAGCGACATCATTCCATACCTGCAAGTTTGATGATATCTTGAGTGTACACTTTCTGAGACGGGAACATGTTATTACCGGTTCTTTTAACAGAGTTGCCCAAGAAGTAACTTAGAGGCCCAAGGTCTTCCACAGCAAAATTCAGTTGCAAGACACTTCATGAGATTAGTTCCGAACACATCAGTAGAGGTTACTAAAAGTATATTGTCAATGTACAAAAGTTGATATGTTGTTTGGTTCCTGTTGTGAAACATGAAAAGAGATGTGCCACACTGACTTTGAGAAAATCCCAAAGTGAGAACGTAGTCAGTGAAGCGTTGATACCACGCACGAGAGGCTTGTTTGAGCCTGTTGAGAGACTTCTTTAGCAAGCACACATGATTTGGGAACCGTTTATCTTTAAAACCTAAGGGTTGATACATGTAAACTGTTTCATTTAGCTTGCGATGTAAGAAAGCATTTTTAACGTCTAGTTGATGTGTCGTCCATGATTTAGAGATCGTAATGGATAAAACAGTCCGAATTGTGGCGGGTTTAACCACGTGACTAAATGTTTCCCCACAGTCCACACCGACCTGTTGTAATCGCCCGTCATAGACTAAACGAGCCTCGTACCTCTCCAAACCATCATCACATTTAATTTATGTTAAAACAGCCACATGCTAGGTAAAATATTCATATGTGGTTGACGTGGAACTAGTTCCCATGTCTCATTTTTAATAAGATCATTATACTCGTTAGTCATGGCATTTGACCATTCCGGTACGGATAAAGCATGTATAGGATTTTTTGGGATAGGTATTATAGAGAAGGCATTGAGATTTAGGAAACGTTTAGGTTTGTATATGTCATCCATATCACGTGTTCGCATGGTACGAGTTGGTTGGGGTGGTGAGGTAGGTAGGCATAGAGTTCGGAACAGTGGGTATGGTAGTATGATTTGGTGTTAAGTGTGTTTGTTCAGGGAGTGATTGGGGGAGTTCGATCCGGCAGAGATGGGAGTAATAGGTGGGGAGTGGGACGGAGGTGAAGTATTGGCCAGGGGTGAGGTATGGGCTTGTGTAGTGGGTTGACTAGTGATTAGTAGTGGCTTGTGAGTGGACTAGACGAGGTCTAGTTGTGTGGAGATGCAGTTGGGTTATGAGATGGGAATGAGTTTATTTGAGTTGTTGTATGTGGAGCCGAGTTTGATTTTGGATTAGGGGAGACATGTGACCAAATAATCGGATTTAGTGGGGTAGAAAAAGTATCCTATGAGGGTGGGAGGGTGGGAAGGGTGTGTTGTGATTGGCAAAAGGGAAAATTGTTTCTTCGAAAACGACACGATGTGAGATAAGGATTTGGTGTGTTTTAAGGTTAAAACATTTATATCCTTGGTGATTGGAAGGGTAACCAAATAAGACACAAGGGGTTTATCGGTCGTCAAGTTTATTTATTGTGGTAGGGGGCTAACGAATAACATAGACAACCAAATATACGTAAGTGGTCGAAGCGGGGCGACCATTGCATAGGAGTCGAGTTGGGTTAGAGTAATATGAGAGCTTACTAGGTAGAATTTTGTGAAGGTAAGTGACCATGTCAAGGGCATAGTGCCAATAGGTAGTTGGGAGGGAGGCAGGGGCCAACATTGTACAAATCATATTATTAATGGATCGAATTTTTCGTTCCGCCTTTCCATTTTGGGAAGAAGTGTTAGGGCATGAGAGACGGAATAGCATGCCATTAGTGGCGCAAAAGTTTTTAAACGAGTTATTCACGTATTCGGTTCCATTATCACACTGAAGAGTTTTCATTTTACACTCTAATTGTGTTTCAATTAGTTTGAAAAACTAACAAAATACCGAACACTTGGGATTTGTTTGCAATTGGGTAGGTCCACAAAAAAATTGGTGCAGTCATCTAAGAATAAGATATAGTACCAGTGTCCGGCGGTGCTTAGTATTGGGGAGGTCCATAGGTCACTGTGTATGATATCAAACGAAAAGAACGTTTAATTATTCGACTCAACCGATGTTAAGCTAGTACTTTTCCCAAATACACATGAAGAACAAACATTTTTATTAATATCTTTGTAATTGATATCATAGGAACACTTTAGACAATTTAATAAATTATAGCCTGGGTGACCAAGGCGGGAATGCCAAATATCTTGAGAAATAGAAGCAAACGTGGATGGTGATTTGAGCCCCGAGATTACTAACGGCAAAAAGGATAGAGATCACCGCCGCTGTTGCATCAGAGGATAGGGGTCTGAGTCTTGTAGTCCTTTACAAGAAAACCAAAAGGGTCAAACTCTATTAAAATCTAAATATCGGTAACTTAGTGACCGACCGAAATAAGATTTTTTATTAGTTTAGGTGCGTAAAGAACATTGTTTAGTTTAAGGGGAGGGAAAGGTGTTGGAAGGATTTGATGGCCGTAGCCAGTTACCAGAATTTTCGTGCCATTACCAACTAAAATATTGAGGAATGCTACTAATAAAAAAATACTTGGAATTACTCGGCTTATTTGTCATGTGTGACGTTCGGCGTTCATGACGTATGATGTCTCGGGCGGGTGTAGCGACATAGTGTTTAAAGCTTGCTCTATGTCAGGTGGAGTATAGGCAGCAAAGTATGCTTGAACCGGAGCAGTGGTTCGCGATCCGAGTATCCCATCACCCATGTGATTGTTGTTGTTGGTCCGCTGATATGTTTGGTAGGGACAAGGAGGGTTTGACAAATTCTGATTATTAGTCGATTGTTGTTGTGGGACAGCCCATGATGGGATAATAGGATAACTTGAATATACATTAGAGTTATGGAATGGATACCCAGTATTATATGTGGATGCCCTGCCACGACCCTAGTTGTTATGTCCACGCCCCCTGCTATTGCCACGATTCGACTGGCCACGATCCTGGATTCAGAACGGTATTCACCGCGATTGCGATCCGAATAAGCATCGACACGGTGGTCACCAAGATATACATGATGAGGGTTGTTTGTAGATGCAGATTTTGCAGACGTGATGAGGGCAGTGTTTGCAGTGGCGGCCGCCACCGCTGCATACCGGGATTTCCGATCTGCCTCATAAATTAATTTGGAGCAGGATTCATAGAAGGTTGGTAAGGGCATGGTATTGGCTAGTAGGGTTGCAAATGACTCCTCTTGTTCATTGAGTCCGGAGATTAGTAACATCACCAATTTTGTGTCATCAATAGGGGCATCAACGTTGGCTAGTTGGTCAACCAAAACCTCCAACTCTTGACAATAGGCAGATGCGTTGGTGAAATTGTCAAGGCTAATGTTTGAGAGTTTTTTGTTTAGGTGGATGGCCCGAAAAATGTCGTTATCTTGTAATATGTTGGGAAGGGTGGACCAGGCATCAACGGCTGTGGTGTTTTTCTTTAGTATAGTGTTAAGAAGTTCAGCAGAGATTGTCCCATATATCCATTGGAGGAAAATGGAATCCATCCAATTCCAGTCTTCTTCGATTTTGGAGTCGGTTTCGGTTTTATTTGGAATATGACGTTGTGGGTTTTTGGCGGGGAAAGAGATGATGATACACCTGAAAGGCTTTGCAATGTATTTTGAAAAGTTCTATCCAAGATGTATATTAGGTAGACTCCGTCTCTAAAGTGATAAGGATGAAGTTCCAGATGTTTGAAACAGTAACAGTGGGGTGAAGTTTTTGATTCATGGGAAGGATGAAAAGGTAATAGGGTCGAGGCTATTGAGGAACTAATAGCAGGACAAGAAGGAGAAGAAAACCGACCAAGGGGGGGAGGATGGTGGATTAGGGACGAATGGCTATAATACCTTTCTCATTAGTGATCTTGGTATATATAATTACTAAACAGAATAATCTATTTCTAGCTAGAATCACAAAAATAACTGGGAAATAAGCTATACAATAATAACGATAGAGTTTCCATTTTATTACGGATTGACGCTAGATAAACGAGATAAACATACATTAGAATCAAGAGATTGGAGGCTATCAATTAACTGATCATTGCCAAGGCAGTCAACGTGCTTGTTTGAGGCTGGAATTGGAAATTAGAATTGAAAGAGAAACCGAGTGTAGACATCGTCTAATTGCATCTGTATCTCTCTCTAGTACATATAACAAATTTGAATAAGAATTTGGTACCTATTACATATCCGCTTCCAATCCGTCAGTTATAATTATAGACAGATCAATGAAAGCACCAATGAAGTGAACAGTTATTTCCCAACTAGAATTATTAAATCAAACTGTTATTGAATTAAACAAATATGTTGTCTTAATGGAATGATTATAAGATAGAAGAACCAAAGCCGATAAAGAACTAGAAAAAGAGGAACGGGAAAATAGATTCAGAGATTATGAGATGAGAATAAGCCAAATATTCTAAAAATATTCATTCACGCCTTCATTTTCACTATCAACCTGCTTATATTCATCAGTTGTATCCACTTTCTCGTTCATTTGTTGGGCCACTCGAATGGGCTGCTAGATTGGGCCAATAAATTCATAACAAATACATAGTATTAAAATCGTATGTCAATGTGGCCAGCAGGCTAGTTATGGTATTGTAGTACTTGGAATTGGTTGAGAGCTCCGGTTTAGCGCCGGAGGTGGAAGAACAACGCAACTTTAATTACTTTGTTGTGATATGGCATTAATGGAGGGGATGATAAAATTGGGTGGGAACTTGATGCTTCAAGAAGTTTTTCCACTCTGAAAGCAAGAATTATTAAGGTATGTTTATCCGGTCTTGGTTATAGGTTACAATGGAATAATTGGATCCCCCGGGAAGTGGGAATTCTAACTTGGTGGACGGAGTTGGATAGGGTCTCAATTTTGACGTCAATAAAAAAGGTATTATGGTGGATTCTATAGATTGTGTGATGCGTGGCAAGTTGGAAAAGACGACCGAGCATATTTTGTTTCATGTGGTTTAGCTCAAGGGGTTTGGAAAACAATCTCACTTTGGTGCAAGGTTCCTCATATTTACGCATTTAATATTCAGGATATCCTTAAGTATCATAAGTTTGCAAAATTCTCAAGGAAAAAGGCAAGTATTCCATGCTGTTTGTCTTGTTTTGTTGTGGTGTTTATGAAAGGCTCGTAATGACATAGTGTTCAACAGTTCAGTGGTGAAAGTGGGTGGTGTTGTGAGTGACATTAAATGTCTAAGTTTTATTTGGGTTAAAAATAGATCCGAAAGACCTCTTTTGTAACATTTCGGAATTTCTGTATACGTATTCATATTATTTTACCCGATTCGGGAATGCAATTCGGATATTTCGTATTAATAAAAACTTGTAATTATTAGTGATTAACATGAACTAACTTATTTTATATTTTTATAACTTTCAAACTTTTCAAACAACAGTTAGAAACCCTTGAAATCTCTTAAAATGGATAAATATCGTATTTATAGAAGTACAAGGGCTAATATTGCCAAAATTTAAATATTTGATCATTCCTCGCACGCCGAGCTGCGCTACGGGTGAAGCCTCATGCTCCGCGCCGCTCGGAGGACGGGTCTGCAAGACAAGTTTTCGTTTTTTACTAGTTTATTCGGTTTTTAATGCTAAATCTTCTCCTAAATAACGAAAATTAAGGTCCAAGATAATTAATATACTATTATAGCATGTCCAAATTGGTTTTCTTGCTGGTAAAGCTGGAATCATTGAATCAGTATACCCGATTTTATCATTTATTTATTGATTATTTCGTTTCCTACTTGAGTTGTTACCTAATAAACAAGTTTTAACCTTTAACATTTTAACATAACATGGAACTTTGAGTAGGAGAAGCAACGTTCCAAATGAAAACACGATAAGGGCACTTATATACAGGATGTACTAGCGGCGTATCCTCCATGTCCTTATCTTGTTTAAATTTCTTCATTAACAAGGCTACTTCTGGTTCTAGATTATGGCATAATATCGTAAGTACTACGATTTTCAAGAGAGGATTTGGATAATTGCGTACGCATCCATAGTTACTTAGATCGTCGGATAGTCCACATAATTCGTCCCATCGTGCGGGTTACAAAACATTTGAAAATATAATTTTGCGAGAAAAAAAAATGGAAATTTTTTATAGAAGAGTCGTAGGTAAAATATCTTTTTTTTGTTTATACACATAGATTTAGAGGTGTTCATGGTTCGGTTCGAAACCGTGAAACCGCCCAAACCGGTCATCGATTTGGTTTCACGGTTGGTTTTTTCTCTTAATTTTTGGCCGATCGGTTTCAAAATTTTCAAACCGTATCGAACGGTTTGGTTTACGGTTTATACCAAAAACCAACTGTAAAAAACCGGACCGTATAATTTGATTATATATAATCTTTTAAATACTTTATATGTTATATATACACACACATATTATTAGACATAACTAAATTAAAATTGAATGATTTGTAAATGAATTACATTAATATCTTCCTACAATTTTTTTAAAACTAAAACCTAAAAACAATTTTCAATCCTAGCACCCAAGCTTGCTTTTCTACAAATTGGGGCAGCATGCACTTTGATTAACCTGTGGAACATTTTTACCTTTTTAACAGCTTGTTTGGACAGCTTGTGTTTAACAACTTGTTACGAGCTACAAATATTTGAAAGCTTTACTAATATGTACCCTATCTTATTTGGACATCTTGCATAAAAGACTAACGGGCCTAAATCATGAAACTGAACCAGAACCAAACCGTTAGTAACGGTTTGGTTTGGTTCGGTTTAAGAATTCAACAGTTTGGTTTTGGTTTGCAAAAACAAAAAACCGTTAATAACGGTTCGGTTCACGATTTGATAAAAACTGCGAAAACCGGACTGTGAACACCCTTACATAGATTATATCTATTGCATTAAAAATCCGGTGATTACTTACTCAACATTTGTTGTTGGCAAACCTATTTTTACGCATATTGCAGGATGTTTATCTTGGATGATTAAAGTGGTTGAAGAACTTAAAGAACTTAGTTTAGTTTGGCTTTAGCATACTAAATAAGAAGATACTTACTTGATTGTTTTTGAATATTTGTTTTGGTCTTATTTGTAATTGCTCGAGACTTGTGTACTTGATTTGAATTTAATAAAGTAATTTAGATATTGTCAATAATATTGTTATGTTAGTGCCTTGTGAGCTGCGAACCAACAGTTCGCGCCCCGGCATATTCCGACGTAGGTTGGGGTGTGACATATTAGTATCAGAGCCGGAGACTATAAGGGCATTAGAAATTTCCTAATAGCATGCTTAGGACCATATACTTTCATATTGCATATTATCCCAAAGTAGCAAATCATGTTTACTGTGTTGTTGATCAATTAAATGTTTATTTTCTATTTGCTTGCTTGCTTATTTGTTTAATTCTAGCATTCGGAGAGGTCCATCATTGATTCTAGCATAGCTCATTGATTTGTCACAGTAGCCAGAGCCCGATTCGCAAGGCAATGCTCAACTGACAACCACTTAATTGCTTATTATTTAATTGTTGATAATCACAATATTATTATTATTATTATTATTATTATTATTATTATTATTATTATTTTGAGACTTGTGTACTTGATTTGAATTTAATAAAGTAATTTAGATATTTTTCACTAATATTGTTATGTTATTGCCTTTTGAGCTGTAAACCAACAGGTTGCGCCCCCGCATATTCCGCTGCAGGTTGGGGTGTGGCGTCTTTTGCCATGGAATGATTGATGTAAATTTAAAGTGTAATTGTTGTTGGGGATGTTATGTTTACTAGTGTCTTGCTAATCTGAATGTTTTGCACTCTTCGTTTTAATTTAAATAAATTTGCTTTTATATATATCAGATGTTAGTGTCGAAATTGATTTTTGAAATATTTTAGTAGTTTTATTTTAATTGTGTCTTTTTGGTTTTTTTCCCTTTTGTTTTAAGTATGTTAATGAAATTATTTTTTAGATTTTGTTTTGGTACCTCAGCTAGCCGATACCGTCCGAAGTTTTGCCGACTTCTCCTTACAACGCCCGGGTTTTACCCGATGTCATGGCCACAATTTATTTTTAGATTATTTTATTATATTTTAAGTATGTGCTATTTTCTTGTTTTTATTGTTTTTGTTTCAAATATTTTAACGAAATTATTTTTCGGGTTTACTTTGGTATCATAACGGAGCTAATCGATATCGATCAAATTCGCATCAACTTGTCGTCGCAAAGCCCATGTTTTACTAACTAGGTAAATCTCATTTTAAATACGTTATTTGTTCAAACAATATACATTACCAATATTATTCCGAATGTGTAGTATTTTATTTTTTTGTGTTTAACGATGGTACCATAATGAACCCAACCGATAGCGATTGAATTCGTGTCACTTGTATTCTAAATTGTACGTGTGTCGAAACTGTATTGGACATTTACGAACTTATTTATTTACTCCTCCGTCCCACTAAAAGTGTCCATATTTCCCTTTTACCCTCAATTTCCTAGTTTACCCTCAAGCATACACAACTAGTATTAATAAACAATATGATGGACCTATTTTCCAAGGGCATTATTGTCATTTGGTTAGCAAAAAAAGTAATCATTCATTCCATCTTAAACTTTGTGTTTTTCAAACTAAAACACTTTGACCGGGACGAATGGAGTATTATTTAGTTTTGATGTCATAACAGACTTAACTAATACCAATCGAATTTGTAAGCTTGTAAACTTGTATTCTACATTGTACGCGTGTCGCTGCGCTGCCGCAACACGGCTGGTTGTATCTAGTTTATATCAATTTGTAAGCTTGTAATTTTGTGTTATTTCAACATACTTATACACATCAATTATTTTAAACACTTATACAAGTATTTATGCGCTTAAATAAACCATGAAGAAATTACACATTCTTTGTAGAAAAGTGTCACTCCACGTGTATGTCTTTTTAATCCAATTTAAGTTTTTAGACTAGAATCTTCTTAATATCGTCAAGAGCATGATCAACGGCAATGTTATATCCCTTGTCTGTTAGGTGAATAGCATCCCAGAATAAGTATTTCGAGTCATCTGGGCATATCGGGCTGAGTTTGTTACACAAAACTACCAACTCTATTATTCCAGTTCCGGAACAACCTTTGTCTATTACATCAATACCTGCAAATATAAAAAAGCAAAAAGAAAAGATCAGGGGTGGTAACTTATTTTTTTTATGTCCTTATACAGAATTAAAAACAATTTTTTTTAAATAACAGGATTAGAGGGTTATTTATATAAAAAAAAATAGTTGATGTCATTTAGCTCCATACAAGTAGATGGATGACATTATAGTTTGCAATATACGCAGTGATATGTCAATCGATCTAACACGATAACAGTTTAACTTGAAATCAGTGGGTTTGAGTACCGTCTCTGCTGGTTTGGATTAATCTTGGGTCGAACCGTAAACACATTCAGCTAAATAGGTTATGTTTGGACGAGTTCGTAGGTTTTTTTCTGAATCGGTTTATTTTAATAATTTATTTTAAAATAAATGTTTTTGTCATAGATTAAGCTAATTAGATGTCTTATGTTAAAATTTAAAAGATAAAGGTATTTTGAACATAATTATTTTACATATATTTGTATTCTTTTGTTCTAAACCGTAGTAATAATGTGCATAAAAGTTAAACTAGCTAAAAACAAATTCAAATTGAATGGGTTGTGTTCATGCCAATAGTCAAAAACTCTTGTCGTGTTTGAGTTCATGTGCATGTCATAATTTTCGGGTCCATGTCATGTTAGGGCTCTTGTCAACATACCCTCAAATATCAAGCACTTGACACAATTCCTTTTTAGTTACTCAACTAAAATATTACACACGACTAGCACATACATACCATATTGGGGATAGTGTTCAATAATATCCTGCAAAATCTTGAAGTAATCAACGATAGTAAATCTTGCCTGAGGGAGGCTGCTACCAAGAAATTGGATCTGACGGTTTAGCATTGTGTCGAAGGTTCGTACTTCTTCATTTAGTGGGTCTCCGCATTTTCTAATTACTCCTCCTTCTAAGTTTCGTCCTATTGGAGAGCACCCAATTATAGGTGTGTTAAAGAAAACCATCTTTCTTGCTCCCAACTTGAACATTTCCTTTAGCACATATTTGAAACCTCCATTAAAGGTTAAAAAAAAAGAAGAAAGTAAACTAAACCAAACCAGAGGCTATATGTAAAGCGTCACACAATTATAGTAAATTTGTTCACAATAATAGGATTGTCTATATTTGCACCGGTACCCGGTTCCTAGCTCGTGCCTGAGACTGTGAACGGTACTTGGCAGAGTTCAACTGGTTATACACAGTAACATTATGAGTCTAAAATCAATCAATTTAGTTTATAGAATAGTGGTTTGCAATTTAAAAAGGGCAAGCGACACAACTTGTTGCCGATCTACCTTTTACTTCGATGTAGATCAATCTTTATATAAATTATTTTAATAAAGAGGTAAACTTGTCCGTTATAAAATGGTGAAACTTTAGTTCATCATAGCTTGTAAACATGAGAGTTTGGATGGCATGCTATGTTGTCTAGGAGATGGATATCTCCTTCAATTATAACTTCAACACAAGACAAAGCTCGCATTTCAACGGCCCATTTTGTAAACGACCTAAGCCCACGCTCACATTTCAACGGCCCATTTTGTACAAATGAATGTTAGTTTGTACTTATAACTTATAAGGTTCTTTTTTCAGGGCTCGTTTTTACTTGTTCTGTAATGACTTGACCAAAAACATTTTGTTCAGATGTTTATCTGTTTAGGTTTGGGTATAATATTCATTGGTTTAGGTTTGGTATAATTTGGTTTTAGTTAGATTTTTGTTATCGAATTAAAAGTTTAATGTTCTTTTAAATTTATTATGAACATTTATGTATTTGTTGGTAAAAAGTCCACATCTATTTATGACCGTTTACTTGTCATTTTATTGTAATTGTTCAGATGCTATTAAATGATATAGGAAATTGATATTACAAACTAAGAAAAATTAGATACGTATTCGAATACCCTGCCCCTTACAGCCAAATGAGGAGTGGGCAGTCACCCACAGTAGATTTTTTATTTGAGTTCAGCCAACGTTTGTTATTATGTACTCACTTCACACTATTTCTAGTACGCCTTTTTGTAATAGATCTGCATATACATTTTAGTATCTGAAGAAACACTAATCGACCCCGGGCAGATTACGGATAATCTGGGGGTTAAATAGATGTTTCCCACGAGGATGAGGTCCAGCAGAGAGTTATTCTTCAGGTGACCTGCAAAACAGACACCGTAAGCTCGTCACTGAGAAGGGGGGGTTCCTCCTTGTGACCACCCTCTGGTGTGAGAATCAGACTAGATTGCTCTGAATATAAGTGTATATTAAGAGATTGCTAGAGAAGATAAGATAATGAGGTATCAGATCATGTCCTTACCATTCCAAGGTGTTAGAGTATTTATAGCCGAAGGTAGGTTTCCAAGAAGGTACAGCCAGCTGAATAGTATTCATGTTCTACCAACAGTGGGTTACGCGCAAGCCATGCTGGTTGGTGGATAGGCTGCGGCTGATAGTGACAAGGCCGGCTGTATACTGTTCCTTTACTGCCGGCTATGCACTGTTCCACCAACTGTAGGCTACGCACGTCCCACAGTGAGGGTTGGTGAGTAGGCAGCGGCTAATAGTGAGTACTAGAGGGTGCTCCTTGTACTGTTGTCGGTGAGCTGTCACCCTGTGATTGGTTCAAGGGCTGTTTTGGTCAGATCTTGTCTATTTTGCCCATACATTGACAGGTATAGTACAAAAGATCTTCCAGAAGCATACGGACTGGCTCATTTGGGCGGGAGTATTCCCGCCTTGCTCATTCCTTCAGGTGACTACTGAATTATTGAGAGCTAAGTGCCTTGTGCGTGTAGCCTTGCTGCGCGGGTGGCCTTCCCTGATGGCTTGTATCCGCAGCTGCGGGAACAGGCAGAGTACTTCACCATTGGGAGGCATTTCCTGTGGGAACAGCTTGCGTACTGCGCATAAGGACGTCACGTCTCTGAGCATGGTGGGTCCTGTGGATCCAGTTGGTTTCTGCGCAGACGTCTCTCTTCAAGGTGAGTCCTGCGGGTCCAACTGGGCTCTGCTGGGACCTACCTCTTCAAGTCCCCCCAGTCCAATGTTCTTCTCATGAATGTTTAATAAGTGAGGTGAACTTTTGGACTTAAGCAAAGGGTTTTTGAAAAGGGTTTAGTTTTAAGGTTTTCCATGGGGATTCTTCCCGCGGAAGTCCTAATGTCACTTGCAGAAATTCCCGACTTTCCTGCTTGATCTTTGGGTATGATGCGGGTAGGTCTGTAACCTCCTCGCAAGTCAGGAGCGTTGAGTCCCACTTGTGTGGATTCTCCATGAGGTTTTGGTAGTTTTGAACATAGTGATCAATTATGTTAAAACCACCAATTCCATCTTGGAGCTTCAAACAATATAGTTCTCGACGTTCCCGCTATGCGGGGATGTTATTCCCGTTTCCGCAAGCATGGCCCAGAAGATCCTTCTTGGTTTCAATTCCCTGCGGAGCGCTAGGTATGTGAAGGGTTTTGCCTTGACACTGTACCCACACTCGTCTTACGGTTACTTTACTTCCAAGGTATTCCTGGCGTCAATTCCCTGTGGGTGCTAAGTATGTGAAGGGTTTTGCCTTAACACTGTACTCGCACCTGTCTTATAGTTTCTTGGTTGCCAAGGTAAAGGGTATTTTCCCACTTACTTTTGAATCTTTTTGAAATTTTGAAATTCGAAGAGTTGGTGAAAGGATAAGAACAGTCCAAACTGTTGAAACGTCGTCCGACGGTTTCTTCTGACTGTGTCAGGACGTGCAGGAAGTTATGGCGACGTGACAGTACATGGTCATTCCATACGCTTTTTCAGGAACGTGGGCGCGATTTTTCGGGCGCGTGGCCGCGAAATTAATGGCACGCGTCCTTTCAACAGCTGTTGCCAGCTTGCACTTTGCCACGTGTCATAGTTTCATTGCACCTGTGATTTCTCTCTCTTCCGCATTAAATTCATCGCATTAATTGCGATGAGTATATAAAGGGGGAGAGGGTCCTTTGTAATTCACACTTTCACTCTTCTTGTAAACGATTTCCGGCGAATACTTTCTGCCAAGCATTCTCCTGAAATCATTCCTTTACCTCCAAACCATGTCTTCTACTCACGATTTCGAAGCTGCTGCCGAGGAATCTGACGTGCACGTCGAGATCCCGACGTCTACGTCTGATAAAGATGATAAGAGCACTGCTGGCGAAAGCAAGTGTGCTCTTCCCACTGAGCTTTTTCAGTACATCGTCCGGAAGTTCATGCTCGAGCCGTTCGAGCCTGAGTTTCCGGAGCCACACCAGACGGTGTACGATGCCCCCAAGGGCAAGATAGGGGTGTACGCTGCATTCTTCGTTTATAGGAATCTCAGGTTCCCATTAACGAAGTTTGTATACCGTGTCTTGGAGAGGCACGGGGTGCATTTGACGGAGGTACACCCGATGGCGATCGCCAAGATCCGCCACTTTGAGTGGGTGTGCCTCATTCTGGGCGTGGAGCCCCATGTTGACCGGTTGATAACCTTCTATTCTTGGAGGTGCATCCAGGGGTGGTACACCTTGGTCAACCGGATCAAGGGGCAGAAGATCTGCGCAACCGAGCGCAGTCTTCGGTCGTGGAAGAGGGAGTTTTTTTATATCTCCGCTCGCGTCGTCCCGATAGCGATGACGTTTAAGAATGGGATAGCACTCCCCGCCCTTCACGCCCCAAACTACCAGGAGGCGGAATGGTTCGCCAAGATCTCCCGGATCCAGACTCCGGTGTACCGCTTTGCGGAGTCTGGGATGGTGATGCTTGGGATGAGCCGGGTGTGGAAGGAGGCGTCACAGGTTCCCATCGTCCTCGAATACGGTTTGAACTCTGTCCCTTACGGTATGCTTTGTCTTATTTGTTTATATAGGTTTGTCTTCTAACTGTTTCTTTTATTTCAGAGGGGAACGACTTGCAGTCTCTCCAGCAGCCGCGGGAGAGTGATGGTCTCGCTCGGATGGGTACTCGTGCTCTCGATGAGAACGAGTTGCCCATCTTGGAGCAAACGAGGGATCGGTTTGTGGAGGTCTACCCGCCAGGCCACCCTATTCTGAGCGCCACGCGGCCAGGTAAGGCGTTATTCAACCCTCGACCTCTCAATGCTGAAACCTCTGCTGGAATTCCTCTAATCTTGTCATCTTCTGATGAGGAATCCGCAGATGGTCATCCGTTGGTGCGGAAGAAAAAGGCTGCCGGCGGGAAGGGGAAGGCGAAGGTTGCCTCCACTGTCGATCCGGTGCATCGGTCTGATTCAGAGACCGAAAGCGAGGAGGTGGCGGGGAACCCTGGTGGTGCTAAGACCACTGCTCCGGAGGCTGAGACGACCGTCACCTCCGAGCAGCCCAGGACAACGACGGTGAGCAGCGTGAAGAGGCCGGCTCCATCGGGTTCGTCCCCGCCTGTTCGCACTTTTAGGCTCAAGAAAACCCGTAAGTACAAACTTCCTTTACTTTTTAACTTCATATCTTTCCGCCATTATACTTATATCTTCTTTGTGCAGGCGTGGATGCTACCGCATTCCAGGGTGGAGCGGGGAGGAGCACCTCCGGACCCATGACGGTAGGCTTGGTCAACCTACCTGAGGCGATGACCTAGGCGGCTGCGTCTGCTTCAGTTGGTTCAGTTGCTCACCCAGTTGAGCCGACTGTTCCAACTGTGATGACATCTCCGCCGGCTGTCAGTGCCATATTTACTGAATCTTTCACTGAGCCGGCGGTGACTATTTCTGCGGGTACTTCCGCAGCGGCGACCACGGTTGTGAGTTCACCTCCGGTGAGTTCTACCGCGGCGGCCTCTATGCCTCCTCCAACGTCGGCAGCTACGGCCGATCCTTCAGGTATGCTTGGGGCTTCTCGCCAACCTCTGCCTCCTTCCCATCTGCCTGACCTCTTGGATGGATTTCCCTTGGGTTCAGGTGATGGGTTTGGCGGCTATCGGCCTGTTGTCGACCCTACAGGTGCGTAGGGTTCTTTTGGCCTTTTTTTTTTTTTTTTTTTTTTTTATATATCATCTTTTCCTAACTGCTTTTTGTTTTTTGCAGTGTCGGATTCCAATGAAGTGTATGTTCCACGATGGAACATCCGCCGAGGAACAACCCATCGCACGCCTGTGGAGTGCGTGGAGTGGGCTCGTCACGCAGCTCCCAGTGGTGCGTTGGGGGAAGCAATGGCTAGTTACCAGGAGGGTAGGCTAACCAACGAGCTTCGGATTCTCCTGGCCCGGATGCAGCCGCGCGTCGAGCTGCTCTGTCGTGAAAACAACAAGTTAAAAGCAGCCCGTATTCAAGAAGTAGCTCAGGCGCGGGCTGTCCGGGAGGAGAACAAGAGGCTTACCGCAGTGGCTGCGGAAAAGGAGAAGGCCTTCAAGGCCCTCGAGGTTGAAGTTCAGGCCCGGCTCGAGGCCCTTCCAAGGCTGCCCAAGCTGTTAACGAACAGCTTCGGCTGGCTAAGGAAACTGCACGGAACGCAACTGAGAGGGCCACCAAGGTTGAAGCTGTTGCTGAGCCTCTACGCCTCGAGAATGAGGAACTTAAAGCCAAACTAGAGGCGCTCCAACAGGCTCATGATGCCTTGGCGATGGAAGACGCCAAGAAGCTCCAAGAGATCTTGGACCAGAGGGGGGTGCTTGACCATACTGAGCGGAAGCTAAAGGGCGTTGAAGAGGCTGCGGCTAAAGAAGTGTTGCTTACCAACCTCAACAAAGTGAAGCCGAACGCGCCCGTAACCAAGCTCAAGCCGCCCTCCAGGAGGCTCTGGTTGCCAAGGAATGGCTTCTTCGAGAAGCGTTGTCTCAGGTATGTTTAATTTAATTATATCTTTACGCTTTTCTTTGTAAATAGAAAAGTTTTTGATACTTGTATTTTTTCTTTTTGTAGGTTGTGCATCGGGTCTTCACGGATACGTCTTATGACGATGCTATGAGCGCAGCCCTCAACGCTTCTCATGAGGATGGGGAAAAGGCCGGCTTCCTGCTTGGTCTAGGGTTCGTTGAGAAAGGCATCCCGCCTTCCAACTTCCCTTTATTTGATGTGGATACTGAAGCTTTATATGACCAAGCAGTGAACCAGTATGCCGCCTTCCCGCATCCGGTGGTGGAAAAGGTGAACGAAGTTGCTGCTGCTGATGATGGGCTAGCTATCCTTAAAGCTTTCCCTGAACCGCCACGCTCTACTGATGGTGCGGGTCCAAGTGGAAGTGGTCCTGAAGCTTGATCCTGAAGATCCCTTTCCACCATTAGAGTAGATTTTTATTTTTGTATAGCTTCTTTTGTATGCGGGTATGTACCCAGCAATCTGTAATATTTGGATTTTGATGGAATAAAGATTATGTGCTAATTCCTTGCCTTGTTTATTTTACGCATGTTTTGATTTAACTTAGCAATTTCTTTAGTACTTAGATAAGTTAACTTTTTAACGTGGCAGATTATAAGTTTATGTTTCGCTTCCTCTTTCATGATTGTGCGGGTATGACCGTCACTTACACTTAGTAGGATGGCTAAACTTTACTTATATCTGTCCTGCGTGGAAGTTTTCCTCATCTTTTCCTTAGAAATTTTCTAAGTATTTTGAATAAGTTATCCTTTGTACGCGCGGTTGTTAATAGGTTAATGTTCAGTTTCCTCTATCATGATTGTGCGGGTAGGACCGTCACTTTCATTTAGTCGGATGACTAAACTTTACTTATAACTGACCTGCGTGAAGGTTTTCCTTATCTTTTCTTTTGAAATTTTTACCGTTTTGTGTTCATGCGGGTTTTGCCGCCTTCCACACGTAACGACTTACTTCTTCCCATATTTATGCGGTGAATACCGGCATATCAGTGTGGGAAGTTCATAAGTATAAAGGTAAGGCTATCAACACATTGTGAAAGGAGAATCATTTCCATTAGAAGTGGCTCTAGGCCTTTTCTTTACAAGTTTGGAATTGATCTACATGTAACATTTGCGTAATTGAGCTCCATTCCATGTTCTTGGGATGGGAGTGCCATCGAGCCTTTCGAGCCGGTATGCGCCCTTTCCCAGAACTTCTTTGATAATGTATGGCCCTTCCCAGACCGGGGCCAGTTTTCCTGGGCGTTGTTGGTTCGAAGCCTCGTTGTTACGCAGTATGTAGTCTCCTACATTGAAGTTGCAGAGTTTTACCCGCGTGTTGTAGTACTTTTGCATTTGTCGCTTGTAGTTCTCTTCACGCACTGCGGCTAAGTCTCTGCGTTCCTCGGTTAGCATAAGGTCTAACCGTCTTTCCGCATCATTGTCTTCTGGCTGAATCAAGACCCTTGGTGAGGGTAAACCAATTTTCGACCGGGACCATGGCTTCAGTGCCATAAGTGAGACTGAACGGGGTTTCTCCCGTACTGGCCTTTTTCAGCGTTCTGTTTGCCCAAAGGACCTGCGGAAGCTCGTCCACCGAGCCGGATCTGTGTTCCAAGAGTCTTTTCTTTATGCCTTCGACGATGCTCTTATTTGCTCTTTCTACCTCACCATTACCCTGCGGGTGCGCCACTGAGGTAAAGGTGTGGGTGATTTGAAGTTCTTCCAGCCACTTTTGTAGCTTCTTGTCAGCAAAGTTGGTGCCGTTATCGCTCACCAAATTCTGTGGAAGTCCAAAACGACAAATAATAAATTCCCAAATAAATTTTTTGATATGTTTCGTGGTTGTTTGGGCTAAGGGTTTTGCTTCTATCCACTTGGTGAAGTAGTCGATGGCTACCACTAGGAACTGAACATTTCCTGCTGCTGTAGGAAATGGGCCTGTCACATCGATGGCCCACTTCTGAAATGGCCATGAAGAGGTGACTGGAACAAGTTCATTCTTCGGGCGATGCGTGTTGGGAGCGTAGAGCTGACAAGAGCTGCACTTTCTGATGTATGCCAGCGCATCCGTATGCATCCCCGGCCAAAAGTATCCCGCGTTGTTTAGCTTAGCTACAACAGCGCGTGGACCTGCGTGTACTCCACAGATGCCTTCGTGTACTTCCCTTAGGAGGTAATCAGCATCTTGGTTGTCCACACATCTTAAGAGTGGGCCAAGAAAGTTACGTCTGTAAAGGATGTCATCGATGAGTTGATAATTCAGTGCTTTACAGCATAGTTTTCTTGCCTGTGTTTTTGACTCTGGTAGTATACCTGCCGCAAGGTAATTTATTATTGGTGTCATCCACGTTTCTGTGCCGGTTTGGATGACACAAATTTCCTTGTGCGGGACTGAAGGTGCCTCGAGGAGTTCAATGCGGATGTCCTTTCCCAAGTGGGTGAAGGCTAATGATGCAAGCTTGCTTAACGCATCCGCAGATTTGTTTTCACTACGCTTGACGTGTATGACTTTGCAATCGTTAAAATCGCGCATAAGGGTTTTTGCTTGTGCGAGGTACAGGGCCATTGTGTCGTTCACGGCCGTGTACGTCCCGTTGATTTGGTTGGCTACTAACATGGAATCCACGTGGGCTTCCAAGTATTTCACTCACATCTTACGCGCAATTCTCAGCCCGGCCAAGAATGCTTCATACTCGGCTTCGTTATTCGTACTTGGAAAATCCAGTCGAATAGCGTAAGTGTATTCTTGGCCTGCTGGGTTGGTTAGTTTCAGCCCTGCGCCTGAACCCTCGTCACTGGCTGCTCCATCAGTGTAGAGTCGCCAGACATCATTGATGTCCTGTGCTGGAGAGGGTTGAGCCTCTTCCTGGCACTCTTTTTCCCGCGATGCAGGCACTTCCGCAATAAAGTCGGCCAAAACCTGGCCTTTTATGGCTGGTCTTGGCTTATACTTTATCGCGTATTCCCCCAACTCAATTGCCCATTTGGCTAGGCGTCCCGATAACTCGGGTTTGCGTAGAACGTTTGCAAGTTTGAAGTTGGAGAGAACGGTGATTGGGTGACCCTGGAAATATCGTCTTAACCTGCGTGAAGCGTGTATAAGTGCTAAGACTAATTTTTCGAGGGTAGAGTACCGGGTTTCTACGTCTGTTAGGATACGGCTGACATAATAGATTGGCATCTGGATGCCTTTCCGTCCAACTAGCAGGACCGCCCCGGTTGCTCTATCTGTTGCGGAAAGGTATAGGATTAACTCCTCCCCCGCTTCTGGTGCTGTGAGCGTTGGGAGTTCGATCAAGCGTGACCGAATCTCCTGAAAAGCTGTTTCCGCTTCTGGTGTCCAGCGGAAGTGCGTTTTCTTTAAACAGTTTCTCAACGTTGACACGAAAGGAAACGACTTATCCGCGTGGTTTGCCAAAAAGCGATTAAGTGCGACTAGTCGTCCATTCAGTGTCTGAGCCTGTTTGATGGTAGTAGGTGATTCCATTTTGATAATAGCTTCGACCTTTTCAGGGTTCGCTCTGAAGCCATCTTTAGTGACGATGACCCCCAAGAACTTCCCTTCTTCCATCCCAAAGGCACACTTGCTCGGGTTGAGCTTCATGTTTATCTTCCTGAGCGTGTTGAAAGTTTCTTCGATGTCTTTCAACATCGCTTCTGCATCAGGGCTTTTGATGACCAAGTCATCCATGTAGACTTCCAAGTTCCTCCCAATTTGGGCAGGAAACTGGTTGTCCATCAGGCGTTGGTATGTGGACCCGGCATTCTTAAGTCCAAATGGCATCATTTGATAACAAAATGTGCCATCGGGCGTCCGAAAAGCGGTTTTGTCCTGATCATCAACGGCCATGTGGATTTGATGGTACCCCTTATACGCATCCAGGAAGCATTTAAGGCGAAACGGTGCTAACGAATCCACCTTAAGATCAATTTCGGGTAACGGATAACAATCTTTGGGGCATGCTTTGTTTAAGTCCTTGAAATCTATTCACATGCGCCATTGTTTGTTATTCTTCGGTACCATAACGGGATTTGCAACCCATGTTTGATATCTGCTAACGCGTACGATGCCAGCGTCAAGGAGTTCCTTGACTTGGGTTCTACACGCGTTAGTTTGTTCTGGCCCCATTACTCTGCGCTTTTGTACGACTGGCGTAACAGCCGGGTCGCACTTGAGCTTATGCTCTGCCTTACTTCGGGGTACACCAGTCATGTCAGCTGGTGTCCACGCGAAGATGTCAGCGTTTTTCTGTAGTAAGCGTTTGAGTAAGGTGCGCGTGGGATCAACGACTGTTGGGCCAATGGTAACGGCCTGGTCAGGGTATTTGCCATTGAAGGCCCATCTTTTCGGTTCGGTGATGGTTGGTTTAGCCATCTTTGGTTTGGGTTTAGATGAGACAGATGCGATGCATACCTGGGGAATGCCGGTGATCATCGCTACACCCTCAGCTGTTGGCCATCCCATCATGCCGTGGACTGAAGATACCACGGCGTTGAATCTTGCCATTCCGTCTCTCCCGAAGAGAATGTCGTATGTGTGGTGTGGCTTCCTCATCACGACAAAATCCACATCTTCTGTGCGTGAGTGATTCCCGTCCGTAAGAGTGACGGGGAAAGATAGGACACCCAGGGGGTGTTTGTGCTGCCGTCGAACCCTTCCATCGAGGAGTAGACCGTTTCCAGGCGTTCCTTGTCTTCGTCATCTAGCTTGTCGAAGAACTGCCTGTACATCACCGTTGACGAGGCGCCGTTGTCAGCAAGAGTGCGAGAAGTGATGTAGTGCCCCAGCTGGCTTTTGATGACGATAGGTCCTTCTTTTCTGGGTCCTCCTGGCAATCGCGGGAAGCGCACCTCAGCTTCCTTCCACGCGCATGGTTCTGTCGCTCGCCTTTTTCTTCCTCTGATGTTGCCATGAACCATGTTGATGCTGATGTCAACGGGCTTTCGTCCGTTGCCTCTGTACCGGTTATCATTCCTTCCTCCCTTCTTGATTGATGCCACAAGGTGAGCAAGTCTTCCATCCTTGACGAATGTTTCAACAATATCCTTCAAGGATGTACACTCCTCCGTACTATGACTCTTTGTCCCGTGGAAGTCACAGGATTTGCTTTGATCCGCATTAGGTCGCTGCCGGATCATTGGAGCCTTTGGCCATGGTAGTTTTTCGGTGGCGAATATCTCCGTGACGCTTTTGGTGAGTGGCGTCCACCGGTGTTTTCGGCTTGGAAGGTGTGTGTTATCCCTTCCGTCAACAAGAGGGCGAGAGCTGGATGAGGTGTCAAAGTTTACCCTTGACTGCCAAATACCTAGCTTCCTCTTTTTGTTCTGCCGGGCGATCCGAACATTGTTTTCTCTAGTCCTTTGCGTGTAGAGGTGTGTACTCTGGGGAAGATCCCTTCCCAGTTGCTTCTCTGTCTCAGCAAAGCGCTTGGCTGCCGTCATGATGGCATCCCATGTGGATGGCATGCCGTCCTTACGCGTCAATGTGCGGATAAGCTCTGGGTATTCGGCGCTCTGGATGAAAGCGGCGCGAACAAGATCTTCACTTATGTTGCCCAGACTCAGCTTTTTGGAGTTGAAGCGAGTGATGAAGTCTAGTAAAGATTCATCCTCCTCTCTAACGCAGTTGAGGATCGTCCACTGTTCTTCAGTATATTTCCTCTGTTGGCTGAAGTGTTGGCTGAACTTGTTCTGAAAGTCCGCCCAATCATAGATGTGGTGGACCGGTAAACGATCGAACCATGCCTTGGCTGCTCCAACCAGTGTCATCTGGAACATATAACACCACGTGGGTTCCGTCCAGTTGCTGACGGTTGCCCCCGCAATGAATCTGTTCAAGTGATCGTCTGGGTCGGATAGACCATCATAAGTGCCGATGTTGGACATTTGTTTGGCACTTCTCGGGGCGATTGCTTCCGCAATATCCCTTGCAAACTTGGACTTTCCTGCATTTGCAGCAGTTGGTCTAAAGGTTTTGGAGAAGTCACGTGGGTTTCTCCCCGCGTTCGTTGGTTTAAAGGTTTCTCCAAAATTCCTTGTCGGTTGGAAGTCCGTTTCCTTACGCTTCCCTTTCGCCTTATGGCGAGGGTTTGCGTCGGTATCGGATTCTTCCCGCTCATTGTCCGAGTACTCGCACTCACTGTTCATGTTGAGATGTTGGCGAGTACTGCCGAATTCGTCAGCCTGTTGAAGTGAACGCAAGCGTTCATCCAACTCAGCTTGGAACTCTTTATGACGTGCCTCGGCCCACGCCTTAACTTGATCGAGTGTTTGGCGAGGGAGCCTCGTCCGTTTCTCCAACTGGGCATCAGTGAACCCCAGTGAAATATTGTTTACTGCACTTGTCCCGGCTTGGGTAACCGGGGTAGTGTTCGTAAAATTTGTATAACCGCTGG
Source organism: Bidens hawaiensis (assembly GCF_021521415.1). Classification (NCBI taxonomy): domain Eukaryota; kingdom Viridiplantae; phylum Streptophyta; class Magnoliopsida; order Asterales; family Asteraceae; genus Bidens; species Bidens hawaiensis. The sequence goes on from NW_027506506.1 coordinate 28,460, forward strand.
TGTTCCCCCAAGTTGCTGGGGTTGTGGTTACCGGGCTTTCTTGGTCACTTACTGGCTTTGGGACCGGAGTAACGTTAACCATTTCTTCAGAAATTTTGAAAAAACTAAGAATTAGTTCTAGCTTTTATGCACGGATGGCGCCAATGAAGAAACACTAATCGACCCCGGGCAGATTACGGATAATCTGGGGGTTAAATAGATGTTTCCCACGAGGATGAGGTCCAGCAGAGAGTTATTCTTCAGGTGACCTGCAAAACAGACACCGTAAGCTCGTCACTGAGAAGGGGGGGGGGGTTCCTCCTTGTGACCACCCTCCGGTGTGAGAATCAGACTAGATTGCTCTGAATATAAGTGTATATTAAGAGATTGCTAGAGAAGATAAGATAATGAGGTATCAGATCATGTCCTTACCATTCCAAGGTGTTAGAGTATTTATAGCCGAAGGTAGGTTTCCAAGAAGGTACAGCCGGCTGAATAGTATTCCTGTTCTACCAACAGTGGGTTACGCGCAAGCCATGCTGGTTGGTGGATAGACTGCGGCTGATAGTGACAAGGCCGGCTCTATACTGTTCCTTTACTGCCGGCTATGCACTGTTCCACCAACTGTAGGCTACGCACGTCCCACAGTGAGGGTTGGTGAGTAGGCAGCGGCTAACAGTGAGTATTAGAGGGTGCTCCTCGTACTGTTGTCGGTGAGCTGTCACCCTGTGATTGGTTCAAGGGCTGTTTTGGTCAGATCTTGTCTATTTTGCCCATACCTTGGCAGGTATAGTACAAAAGATCTTCCAGAAGCATACGGACTGGCTCATTTGGGCGGGAGTATTCCCACCTTGCTCATTCCTTCAGGTGACTACTGAATTATTAAGAGCTAAGTGCATTGTGCGTGTAGCCTTGCTGCGCGGGTGGCCTTCCCTGATGGCTTGTATCCGCAGCTGCGGGAACAGGCGGAGTACTTCACCATTGGGAGGCATTTCCTGCGGGAACAGCTTGCGTACTGCGCGTAAGGACGTCACGTCTCTGAGCATGGTGGGTCCTGTGGATCCAGTTGGTTTCTGCGCAGACGTCTCTCTTCAAGGTGAGTCCTGCGGGTCCAACTGGGCTCTGCTGGGACCTACCTCTTCAGTATCAAACTGTACTATCGCCTCCAAGTACTTTAATATAAAAGTGATTCATACATGATTCAGAGATATAACCGCGTTTCAGTTTCTATAAAACCTACGATTTTGTTAGTAATGGAAAAGTTGGTATGGAATGCTAGCATGGTAACTAGATCAAGGAATTGCACAAGGACGGTAATATGCTTCATAAAAAACTTCAGCAAGGAATTACCTGTATAAATTATGTTTCCTTTTCTACCAACACACTAGCATAAGTGGCCACGTTGTAGTGAATTCTTCTTACTAGAATAACGGTGTAACTTATACCCCAATCGTTGGTGCTGCTTGTTAATACAGACTTTTGCTTATTATGTTATTGGCTTCTTCTTCCCCAACAATCCCTTTGAGCATCACAACATATTCATTGAACATTTATATTTGATCCGGTAATGAGAAAACATTCTAATGGCCAAACACCGTTGAGAAGTTAAAAATGGTAAAGAACATAGCAAAAAAAACAAAAAAACAAAAAACAAAAAGAAAAATGATTTGAAAGCAAGTAAAGCATGCATACCAGTAGTTTATTTGTTGTGGGATCCAAACCAGAACCAGAAGAAGCAAATGATACACCGGTAACGATGTCTTCATCTTGTAGCGAAGGGTCCAAATACGCCGGAAGATAGTCTTTCACTCCTAGTTTCAAAGCTTGATATCAAATAGTTAAAATTTTTAGTACCCAGGAAAGTTATTTTAAAAATACATCTAATACATTAATTTTGTTCAAATTAGTCACCAACGTAGTCGGCTAGTGTCTTGATGATTGTCTTTAAAAAGTTATTGTTTCCCGAATCTAAGTAAGAATTTCCAAATGCTATGACTGCTGGTACTAAGCTATTTTTTGGTATATTTATGGTTGCCTCACTATAACATAAACAAAGAGATACATGTAGACAAATGAGACAGACCTTAACAACAGAAGGTAGCATTGCTCTAGATATTAGTTGAAACTAGAACAAAAAAATATAGTAAGACATCTCCTACAAATGTTGTACTATATATATATATATATATAGATGAATTGGCACGTACCGGATATCGATTTATATATAAATATAGAGTTTATTTTCTTTTAAGAACCACTTTGAGATATAAAAACTCGAAATAACTCAACATAGCAAATTGTTTTTTGAATTTTTTTATAAATATATGTAATATGCAGGAACATATACATAAAAAATTACAGAATTTTTTTACACAACGAATCGACATTTTACATAGGTGTAACTAACGTTTACAATAAAATAATTATCAGATATATTATTCTCTCTCATAATTTAAGTTTTAATCAGATTTCCACATATACTATGCTCATTTAAATTTTGTGTGGTCAATATTGAGTCTTAAAGTTCTTATAACTAATCAAGTTCTCAAAATATCCTTCTCCTATATATATATATATATATATATATATATATATATATATATATATATATATATATATATATATATATATATATATAGGGGTGGGTTATTGTACAATAATATCTTATCGTACATTACGTGCGCAATCTTCCAGAGCGTTGGATTAAAAAGCACGCGGTGGCAGTTTCGTAAACTAGTTCATGATCAAATTCATCGATTACAATTCCATTCTGAACTCATCGCCCTATCTCATCTAATTTCTAAACCCTAATCAGAGCTTAAAGCATGAAATCTCTAAATTCAAAAACCAAAATCAAAATGAAACGTCGTTGAACATCAAGAATCTTCAAAATTAATGAAAAATGATGATTTAATCTATCAAATTGATGGGTAGGAGGATTTAAATTCATCAATCGATTAGGAACTTGCAAAATACTATACTCAATTGAGCTCTGATTACGGCTCAAAGTATCACATTTAAATATTCTGAATAAAATTGAAGACACTAAAACGTTCTGACCAAAAACGAATACATTTAAACGTTCAAGTTAAATGTTCCGATAAAAAAAGAACACCTTTAAACGGTCAAGTTAAACGTTCTGACCAAAAACGAACACCTTTAAACGTTCAAGTTAAACGTTCTGAAAAAAAACAAACACCTTTAAACGTTCAAACAAAAAACGAACACCTTTAAACGTTCAAGTTGAACGTTCTGACAAAAAAATGAACACCATTAAACGTTCAAGTTAAACGTTCTGATCAAAAATGAAAGTTCAGAACAAAAAAGTTTAGAAGTTCAGAACCCTAATTAGAGCTCATAAATGAAACTAAAAGTTCTAGACAAACCTTTAAACGTTCAGAAGCTTAGATCTGAAATAAACTATCTATAAAATGAAATTGAACGCTAAAAACACTTCATATAATCTCGTAATCATCATGAAATCATCAATCGACCATCGATTAAATAATCGAGTTCATAATATGAACAAATTTGAAAGTGATTCGCATTAAAATAAAATAAAAAAAAATTAAATCATCGATTTCATTATATGAATAAATCTGTAGCGTATTTAAAGTTCTGCAAATGGGTGCCTGCAAATGGTTTATTTCAGTTCAATTCAATTGAAGTGGTGATAGTGAAGGAGGTGTGCTGATGTCGATGAGTGGTGGTGGAGACGGATTGAGGGAGAGGGACGGGCAGATGAGTGTAATTGTGATTTTGGGTTTCTGAAAATCATCAATTCGAAGTGTTGCTTATGTAATGTACGATAAACGAATATTGTATTGGATCTTTTATATATATATATATATATATATATATATATATATATATATATATATATATATATATATATATATATAGGACCAGGATCATGTGAAAACTTTTTGTGAATTGAGAACCATGAGAATCATTTTATACCATATAAAACAAAAAAATAAAAAAAATCATAAAACAAAAAAAAACACAAAAATAAAAATATCAAAAAAAACCCAAAATTCTTATTATCATCCAGGTTTCATA
>NW_027506506.1:37500-51070 GCF_021521415.1 Bidens hawaiensis
ATAAGGAATTTTTTCCGCATTGAGTCGTCTTTTTACATAGGTGTGACGGACATTTAAATTCATGTAATCACCGTAAGTCTTTATTCTCTGCTACTTAATATTTTAATCACATTTAATCTCAACCATATATTATAATATATTTAATCACATTTAATTTACATTACACACACATTGTCATAATTACCGTCTGAATAACGACGGAACAAAGAACAATTCCATGTGCAGCTTTTTTATTGTGAAAACAAAATCATGACTTTTTTGTGTTACATCCAATTAATAAATTATTTAATGATGTCAATATCTCTGTTTGCCATGTGAATTCCTATTATAATCATTCTTCGCATCAATTTTAATTTTGTGATTCAGTTTTGTATCCTGGTTTTAAAATAATGATCCTTTTCATAGAAAATATGTTGGAATCAAATTCCAAAATATTAATTTGCCCAATCCTCAGTTGCGTTTTTGGCTACACAGATTACAAATTCATATTTATTGATTTTAGGTTGTTTTTTAATCGTAAAGTTAACGATTTCAGGGTATTGTTGATGACTGTAACGTGATGGTGTGGTGTTTGGTTGCTCAATAGAATAGAATGGAATCATCCATTACACATGGAATCTCATTCCATCAAAACCATTCCTTCCCAACACCCTTATTTTTTTCATTACATTCCTCTTTCCCTCTACTTTCTCAATAACACCACCACCTAACAACAACCACCACCACCATCGCCACCTGATCGCCACCGCCAAAGTTAGCGTCGTTGCCACCATCGTCACCGACGCCACCTGACCATCAGCTCCACCACCACCATTGTCGCTACTTGACCACCACCACCACCATTTTCGTCGCCGAAACTACAACCATCACCGTCGGCCCCGTAGTTTTTTTTTTTGGTAAAAAAAAATCTTATTTGATTTGGGGTTGTTTTTATTATTTCTAATTCACTTCTAAAATTTTTTTGAAACCAAACAACATAAAATAATAATTCACTTCATTTCCATAGATTAACCAAACAAGACAAATCAAAGGTAATGATCTATTTTATTTTCTTATCCATTCCATTCTTTCTCTCATTCAATTCCTCATTCATTCCATTACCTCCAACTAAGCATAACCTTAGATTCATTATGTTATTCACTATGATTTTTTTCATTGCAATTATGTTCATTATTTAAAGTGTTTTGTTCGTTTAATTATGTTAATTACAATGTTTTTGTTCTTTTTAATTATGGATAGACGAACTATAGGTCTTGTTCGTTGTAATTATGTTATTCATAGTTTTTTTTTCTTTGTAATTATGTTGATTATAGTGCTTTTTGTTCATGTATATAGTGTTTTTGTTTATTATAATCATTAGTATTTAATATAGATTATGATGTTCGGATAAGGTTAAATAAAAAGTATAAGAAAAATAAGAAGGGTAAGTGTTTTGGTCAAAAATTACTGAAGCAATATTTGAACAAATTCGCTAACTGAGGTAGAGTATTTTTTAATAATAAGGTAAACAAGTGCGGTAAAAGTATAGGTGAACATTGCGATATAGCGAGGAAAACCTAGGATCCTTGTAAGGATCTTTGGAAAAAACCTCGGGAGGGGAAAATTATCTCCTACAACAATTTATTAATAAAGCAAATGTGTTACAACTCGAGAGCTGATTGAGAACGAATCCTAAGTATAGTAGTGCGAGTAGTGAGTGTAGAGAATGTGTTTTAAAAATGTTCTCATCAGCCTCATTATTTAGGAAAAAGAAATAACGAACTAAGCTATAAACTCGGAAACCCTAGCTATGTGACCGTTACATAACTTGTGCTTCAACTCCACGTGTGATCCAACTGAGCTTCCATATTATCAGCGACTGAGTCTACTAGCTGTTCTAGGTTGTTAGCCAAAGAATAACCTGCAAGCATATTAGTTAGTTTAAATAAAACATGGTTTAGGATTCCAAACCTGCAAAGGATCCCGATCGTTAGGATATCATTCAAGATACAAGTCAGGACCCCCCTCGAGAAATTGACACACAACAATTGCCCCCAAAAAATATGCCAGTTGTAAACAACTTTTACAACGGTAATATTTTTTCCTAGTTCTTATCTTAATGACGCCGGCCCATCTAATATGAAAATGACTTGGATCAATTCCCTAAAAAACTTAACCACCACATCTTAAATGTAGGGATAAGTGCCTATCATTACTCCATTCAACCTTTATTTATATCCATTCAAGTCCGGAATCAAGGTAACTTTCTCATTATCTTTTTAATTCTTCTAGGGTTTTCTTTACTATGATCTTAGTCTCAAACGGCAAAAAGAAAGCCCGATAATCTATTTTTGGCAGAGGATTCTAACGAGGAGTTTCTTAATCAGGAACTCCTTGCTTTTTCGAGTTAGGAAACCTGTAGCTTTACTGACCACGATATTGCTCACCCCAAGCCGAAGAAATCTTTCCCTAAGGAACCACCATCCGTCCTTTGGAGAAGCAGATGCACTCAGATCTCATCTCCAAAACCTGGGTTTGCTTCACCTATTATCCGTTTTCTCTTGGTTTGTCTTACCCCTTTCCTCCTTTTATTTCCAAGTTTTTCAAGCTCACCGGCCTGAGTAATACTCAAATGATGCCGATGACTTGGAGGATACTGTTCATGCTCAACCACATTATCACCACCCACGATTTAGACTTTGATATTTCTAATTTAGCTGCCGTTTATCGCTTCAGAACCCACAGCTCTAGTAGATTTGTGTTTCAAATCGTTCCTGGACAGACTCATTTGATAATGAAAACACAAAAAATGACTGGGGATGGAATAGGAAATTCTTTTCCGTCCGAAGGAATTCCATCCCGGGTGGCAAAAGTCTTCCTTTTTAATGGGCTGTTAAGGGTAGGATTATATGAATAAAAACTAAAAGAGTAATTAAATAAGGTTAATACTTTATCTTTTCTTTTTTGCTGCAACACCAAAGTTTGAGGATCTTGCACCGCCAACGGCAAAAGCCTATAAAAATATTCCCGCTATTCTAAGGATCCCAGAGACAGAAAGGGTTTTCCGCCTCGAAATCACTTCATCTTCCTCTACGAGCCACGTTTTAGAAAGCATGTTTGGTAAGTATCTTGCTTGGGATCTAGAATCGCTGATTTTATGTTTGTAATGATCCCGGTTTCTTCCTCTAGCCAAGCAAGGTTTCATGTTGGGGGATCTCGAGAACATTATCAAGAAAAAAGAGCCAGCCACAACTTATGTTTCGAAACCACCCGTTCCATCTTCGACGACCAAGCCTTCTTCATTGAAGAAGAGTAAAGGGTTTGAAGCCATTGGTCATACTGTTGAAACTTTAACTTTCGAAAATCTTCAGCCCATTTTCCAGTAGGTTGGGATTTCCACCACCTTTGATTTTATCATGGCTCATATTTCAGAAAAAACCTGCTTATACTTGTGTAGGGTCTTGAGTAGATCATAAGGATCCATGGCAGCACAATCCAGGAACTCGAGGAATGCAAGGAGAAGTGGCCGACCTCTCCAAGATCAACGAAGCCAAATCCCTTTTTATTGAAAAGAAGGCCGAAGAATATGATCGGTTGAAGAGGGATCTCGAAGTAATCAAGACTACCAATGCCATGGAGCTGCAAGATTTCAAGACGAATCTTCAACTATCTTCCGCTCTTTCTATCTACTATGTTAGGGTCTTGTTGATGGAAGAGGCCATGAACCAAAGTTTGATAAGGCATCCTGGGATCTCAAAGGTTTGAAGATAGGGAGGCAAAGTATGGATTGATTTGGGCTTAAATCTCGAGCAAGTTCCTGTTAAGACAAGCAAGGCTGCTGAAGGTAAGGCTTGGGATGTTAAGGTCGAGGCTGGCAATGGCGAGAAGGTGGTGCAGGCTGGGATGACTGTAGGTTTTCCGAAGGGGAAATGAAGTATATTAAAGACAAGGCCTGAGCCCTTCCTTGTCTGATGGTGTTTTGGTTGATTTGATATGGTTGTAGTCAAGATAATTTACGTTTCATGTCATGTGGTGATGCTTTTGAACAATCTAATTTCATGTTTGTATGAAAATGAATAGTTTAAGATGGAGGGATCCTAAGTTTCAGGACGAAGCCTTAACTATTCTTAGGAAAAACTTTTGATACCACTGATATAGGGATCCTGGGTTCTAAGACGAAGTTAGGGATATCACTTTTAATTAATATACTGATAACCTTTAGCTTTACTTATGTCTAGTTTGCTTTATATCAAAAAGATGCTGATAAAAATATTTGTTAACCTATACTTAGTCAGATTCTGATATTTAGAACTGTGTTTAAGAGTAAATCCAACACCCAATGTAGGGCACCTGGACCGGGCCTTACAAGTTGGTATCAGAACATAAGTTCGAGAGAAATGAGCATCCTATATGCTTAGACTCGAACAGAGAATGGGACTTAAAGAAGAAAAGAAAGAAGATGCTAGTTCAAGAAAGCCATGTGTCGCTCAAGCAAACTCGAGAACGGTAAAGTACATGATTAAGTTCATGTAAACATTTAAGAATATATGTATATGTATGTTAAATGAAAGTAGAAGAATGTATAACTGCTAGCTTAATTGCTAGAGAAGAACGTATGTATGTTAGCTTAATTGCTAGAGAAGAATGTGTGTATGCTAGCTTAATTGGTAGGGATAAGAATGTAGGTTATATACATGTTGCATGATTGTGTGAGTAATAAAAACTAGCACAAGTGAAATCGTAAGGGAAGTATGAAGGACCTGAGGAGTAATGTAAAGAGTAAATTACACTTGGCCACCGTCATTAACTACTTACCTTACAAATCATGTGCTAAATAATTCTTAGAGTGATAACATTTATACTTCCTTTGAGCAAAGATTTGATGACTGCTACAAAGGGACGAGCATGAGGAGGTCGTACTGGATGCTGTGGTAGGATACGTGCTAACCAGACACCTTTTGAAGAAATGTGTGACATAACGATATACGAAAGAAGTAGGACTCCAACTGTAGAAAGTAATGGAGAAGGATGAAACTTGGAGCTTGTAGTCAAATACACTAAGGGAGTTGTTCAATTGTTTCTCATTTCAATGCCAACAACACTCTTTGAAACATTGAAGGCTACCCAAATAGGGAATCCAAGTGGAAGCTACATAAAAGAAACGGAGATAAGTCAGCTGAAATGAGCTAAAACATGTAGTATATTGCAATAGTTAACTCCATAAGGGAACTTGCTGGGATTGAGAGTGACGAAGTGAATGTTGAGAAAGTAGAGATGATCTAGAAGTACGGGTGACTGTCAAGGAATCGTAATTGGAAAGGCATGAAAGGATGAGGCTACGTAGTGTAGCGATTGTGAAAGATGAATACTAGGAATAATGTAGTTGTGTACCTGAGATTGTTATGAAGAGACTACTAGCGATACTTTAGTTAAAAATCTCGAGAATGGTTAAGAATTGTAAGATAGAACTAGAGAGACGTGAGTTCCCTGTTACCTCGCATGTAAAAAGCTTAGGAGGTTCGATGTGGTTTTTGGATTGGATTGTCTGTCTTAGTTCGAGGCTTAGATAGTATGTAAGAGTAGGTCGATAAGGTTAAAATATTCGGATGGTGGTACGGTGACAGTTTATGGTGATAAAGAAAGTTTAGGGCTTAACGTCATTTCGATGATTAAAGCTGAAGGTTTGTTAAGGCAAGGGTTCTATGCCTACATGGCGTATATTGTCAAAGCTACCGCCAAGACGAGAGAAATGAAAGATGTTCCTGTAGTGTGTAACTATCCAGAAGTGTTCCTAAAGGACCTTCCGGAGTTACCACCGAAGCAAGAGATAGAAGTCCAGATAGAATTAATACTAGGAGCGCAACCTGTTGCGAAAGAACCTTACCGTCTAGCGCCGTCCAAGATGAAAGAGCGAATGTCCCAGTTGCAAAAAACTTCTCGGTAACGGTTTTGTAATACCTATTGTTTCCCCTTGGGGTGCACCGGTGTTGTTCGTTAAGAAGAAATATGAAAGTATGAGAATGTTTATAGATTACCACGAGGTGGATAAGCTTACGGTAGAGAATATATATCTGTTGTCACGGATTAGCTACCTGTTTGATTAATTGCAAGGCACTAGTCGGTTCTCCCAAAATAGATCTCAGATCTGGTGATCATTAGTTAAAGTGAAAGAGGCAGACGCCCCTATGACAGCATTTCTGACGCGATATGGACATAAAAGTTTTTCGTGATGTCGTTTAGATTGACGAATGCTCTACCAGCATTTATGGTTATGATGAGAGGGTATATCGTCCGATGTTGCACAAATTTTTCGTTTCCTTTATTAACGATAATTTTTATTTATTCAAGGAATAAGTCCGACCATGCTGAACACTTGAAAAAAGTGTTGGAGACGTTGAAGAAAGAGAAACTGTATACTACATTTTCAAAGTGTACCATCTATACAAATCATAAGAGTTTGAAGCATTTCTTCAATATAAATAATTGAATAGGAGGCAAAGAAGATTGTTAGAGTTGATAAAGGATTTTGATTGCGAAATCAAGTATTATCCTGGTGAGGCCAATGTGTTCGATGACGTAGTAAGCCGTAAAGGTGAAGAAGTTATCGCGAAAATTAAGTCGTAGAAATTAGTTAGCAATTCGGATTTCATGAGCCAGATCTGAGAGGTGCAATAGAAGTTATAAAGGATGGGAGCAAGATGAAAAGGCATGCATTTTCGGGTTACACCGATTCGGAAGATTATAATTATGATGTGAAAATAAGATTTGGTCGCATGTGGATTTCACGCCATGGAAATCTTCGAGGCTGAATCTTAGATGAAGCTCCTAAGTCTAGATACTCGATTCATCCAGGTTCCACCATGATGTGCCAAGATTTGTAGAAAGACTACTTGTGAAATTCGTGACAAAACCGGATACACCTCACTATTCGCAAATCGAATAAGCGATATTGCGTATCGAACAAACGATTAACCGAACGGGTTTGGTTATGACCCAGATATCCTGAGGGGCCTTCTATAAGTGATATACGTTGAATATAAACCAAAATGTTAATATTGTGGCCTTAGTTCAGTAGCCATCCAGTTAAATGAAAACATGCTCATTTAACTACCCACTATGGATTTAAACGCAAAAGATAGTTTCGAAACAAGCATTGAATCATCCGTTAAGCCGAAAAAGACTTACAAAACATTTATTAGAAATGCTTTAAGTGATACGTGAAAATATTTTCGATTTTTACAAACATGTACTATGTTTTTATAAATTTACACAAAAATAACCGAAAAAAATTCGTTTACGTACTATTTGTCGTACCCGATATATTTTACACGCCAAAAACCGAACCCGAAATAAATTTGGACTTGGAATTTCACGTTCGGGCACGTAAATCGAGAAAAGTGGGACAAATGGGCCCAAAAGGGGGCCCTAAAGCTTCCAGCCCGCCAATGTTGAAAAGTCCACCTTTCATGATATATCTTACAATGTAAGACACATTTTGAAGATACTTTTGCACAAACTTCAGACCTTGCAGCTCCTCCTGTTGTCCTTGATCAATTTTAAACTTGTTTAAACATGCTTAATTACATATAAACATAGTTTGATTATCAAAAATCACTTCTAACCATGTAAAAATACTAAAAATTGTCCAAAAACATATTTTGATCTTACACATGGTTAGTAACCTAGTTTGATAAGTTTAAACGACGTTTTTACAGTTCAAAAGTTCGGTTTAGAACCCTAACTAAAACCCTAACTTTCATGGCTGGTCTCTTTATGATACATGCTTGGTTTGTGATATAGGACCTGTAATTAGCTTATATAGAAGCACGAGAATCCGGAAATTGGATTAAGAGAGCGAAAACGAGTGAAAACCGTAAAGGTAATACCGAAATGCTCAATTACGGGTTGTATAGGTTAAGGCCATCGGTGAATAACGTGTTCTGTAACAGCCATGGGTGAATAACATGGTCTGTAACGGCCATGGGTGAATAACGTGGTTTGTAACGACCATAGGTGAATAACGTGGTCTGTGATAGCCATGGGGATAAAGTGGTCTATTATGATCATGGGATTATTGTGGGCGGAACGGGGGCCACAATAGTACTAAACTAAAGTTGAGTATGGCCTATGAGCCAAATTCTGCTGCAACTTAATAATCTAAAGTTGAGTATATGACTTATGAGCCAAGTTCTACTGCAACTAAACAAAGTAATTTGATTATGGCATGAATGCAAAGAAAATATTATGATTATACATATGGTGGGCGGGAGGGGCCCACAGTGTTTGAACGTGATAAATACTGCATATGTGCATATATATATATATATATATATATATATATATATATATATATATATTGTTGGGCCCATTTATTTGGTTTGTACTTAGTTTGTTTGTTTAACTTGGGTTGCTTATGTAAACCGAGATCCATTTGGATCTCGGTGAGCTTTTGGTTAGTGTTGGGCTTGAGTGGTTAGTTCCCTATATATATAGAAGCATTGTATAGGGTTAGCGTTGTTGATTCACTGGTGTCTTGGCCGTCTAGGGGTTGTTCTAGATGAGTTTTGTATTGATAGTGTTTAAGCACCCGACGTATAATAATACGTGTGTTTTGAAACCATTCGTGTGTTCTACATGTTTGAGTTTACTTGTGTTCTTGAATCATCTAGTGTTGGAATTCCGCACCAATACCTAGATTGTTGACATCATAATTGTAGTGATCCAAATTCGGGAGTTACAATTGGTATCAGAGCCTTAGACCTATTCAGGCTCGTTATTGTGATATCAAGGATTCGAGATCTTAAGTTATTGGTGGTTTGCTTGTATTTTCGGTGAACAGGTGATTGGAGAAGAAGGAGATTCAATTTTGGGAAAAGATTGGTTTTAGTTTGGAAACAACTCAAAATCCCAACTTTCTCGGAAGTTTGTTACGCTACAGATTGACCTTTGGTGAGAAAACTTGTTCTTGGCCACAATTTGTTCAAGAATCCTTGTCCTCGGCTACAGGGTGTTCTCGATTGACGTTGGGTTTTCGGTCAACTTTTGTAGTTCTCGGCATCTTCTCTTGGCTGCTAGTAGTTCTCGGTCAATATTGTTCTCGGTCAATATTGTTCTCGGTCAACATTGTTGTTCTCTGTTCTCTGTTCTCTTTTGGGCCTGATTAATTTGATTTGGGCCTGGTTCTTGGACTTTAAAACTTTCTGGACTTGAATTAATCTTAAACTAATGGATCAGTTAACAAACAGCAATGTTTCAACCAATACTTCACTCCATCAAGAACTTGACTCCATAATGGGGATCACCACTCGAATAACCCGTCTCTTGTCTCATGAGGGGTTTAGTGAATAGAAATTTCATTTTGAAAAGTACGTTAAGATGAAGGATCCCAAAGTTTGGAGAAGTATTCTTAGGGGGCCTCAAAGAATTACCTGACAACGTGAAAACTCGACTGAAATTCTTGTGAAGCCTGTTGCCTTGTATGATGATGATGATTTTGATAAAATTGAGGAAGATGAAAAGGCACTTTCAACTCTAACCATGGCACTTTCACCTGAGATTGCCCTTGGTTTTAGAGAACTTCAATCTGCTAAGGAACTATGGGAGGCATTAATCGAGGTGTATGAGGGAAACGAAGACATGAAAAGGAGTCGCCAAGACTTGCTGTGACAAAAGTTCAACATGTTTAACCATGTTCTGTGGGAGTCGTTGGAAACTCAACTCCAAAGGTTCATATCTTTAGTGACTGAAATGAGATCTGCTAGTATTTATCTAGCAACTTTAGAGATAAACAACAAACTGGTAAACTCATTGCCAAAGAATTGGGATATGAATGTTGCTATTATTAAGAAGACTAAAGATCTCCACAGAATGTCTATCTCTGAGATGATGGTTACTATTAAGGCATGTGATATGGACGACAAGCAACGTGAAATAAACCATGTGAATTCTTACAGTGCAGTTGGTTACAACGTTGCCTCCAACAATGCTCTTATTTCTCAAGATAGTTTCTCTATGTTCAAGGCCACTCAGCAACCTCCAACCCAAGGAAACTTTCAGATGTTTAAGTCTACTCAAGGCCTGTCATCCTCTATTCCGCCTCAACCAGCTCCAGTTTTCTTCACTAAGTCTACTCAATCTTCATCAGCTCAACCTTCATCTGCTGGTGCTGCTCAAGGTCAGAACTCAAGTCAGATTCCCTCCATTCTGAAAGAGACTCAGGAGAACATAGCTCTAATGGCAGGATTCATGAACTGCTATAATGCTTTCCTAGCTGGAGATTTGGTTCAACCTGTTGTGACTGCTGAACTTGATCAGATTCACCCTGATGATGTTGAAGAAATGGATATCTCTTGGCAAATCGCCATGGCAATATTTCATGTCAAGAAATTCACTAAGAGGACTGGTAGAATTAATTGGAACATGCCTAATAATCAGAATGTGGGTTTTAACAAGAACACTCTGAGATGCTATAACTATCATGAGCTGTGTCATTTTGCTCTTGAATGTACTAACCCAGCGAAGGAAGGAAACACAGAAAGGGCGCTGGTTCCAGTGGGTAATGCTAGGGGAAATGTTGGTGATAGTTCAGGAAATGGTGAAAGGGGATTGGTTGCTCAACGGTTTTCTTGGGAGGATCAGATGGCTTCTCTCAACATTGGAAATCAGACCGCAAATTTTGCAAATGTTGAAGACATTGAAGAGGAAAACGTTGCTGAGGAGCAAATCAAGGAACTTCAGTTTGCATATATGGCATTCACTTCTCCCGACTCATCTAAGGTAAGTTTTCAACCATGTTCTCAAGATTGTGTTAATAAGATAGAATTATATAGGCTCCACAATGATAACTTAATTAGAGACATTGAAAGAGTTAAATCTGAAAACTTTAAACTCAAGAAAAACGAAAAAGGTTTTTTAGATAAAATAGAAGCAAATAAAAAGGATTTTTCTAAGCTGAAGTCTGAATTTAGTCTAAAATGATGTCATTACCTAGATGCCAAACAGGAAATTGTTGAATTAACTGCTAAGGTGGAAGCCTCTAAATTGGAAATTTTGAATCTAACTAGTAAATTTGAAAGAGCTGAACTAGATTTTAAAAAAATTCGAGGGTTCCAGTAAAATAGTTGACTCAAAGATTGAAAATCAATTGTGGTGGAAAGAAAACAAAGGTGAAGGCATAGGTTATAGTAATGTTCCACCACCTTATCATCACAATTATGTTAGCACTCCTGTTACCAAAGAACAGGAAGAAAAGGTAAAAGGCTTGCAGTACGGAAAACTAGATACAAATGATGAAGCTAACTCCGTGAATGCAAGTGCGTCCACTTCAAGAGTGAACGATTCTAACGTGTTTGCTTCATGTGCAGAAAAAGTAACTGTGAGGGAATGGACTAATGAGGACGACGACCCTTGTTTTGAATTTAATAATGACATTATTTCTGATGTTCCTTTAAAACTGCCTGTTTTAAATTCTGTTATTCCGATTGTTTGTGTGGGCTCTGTTTCAAAGAGCAAGGATTTTTGTGTGATTGATTCGGCTAATATTTTGAATTCTGACAATGTGGTTTCAAATAAATTAAAAATTCAAAATCCAACAAATATTTACCACCTAAATTTGTTAAAGAGGGATGCTCTAATGACAAACACGGTGATAAGCTGAATAATGTGAATTATGTAAAAAGGGGCCATCGAAATTTTCAGCAAACTGGTCCTCACAACCAATCCAGACGAGGAGTTACCCAAAATGATTTCTACATAAAACGTCAAACTTGTTTTAATTGTGGCTATCCTGGTCATATTTTGCCAGAAATTGTCCACATCGTCCATATGTTCCTTATTATGGATATTATCAGAGGAATATGCCCTATATGCATCATAATTCGTACAGGCAAAGATTCAGGCATAGTCAGGTTAATTCCTCTGGCGATGATTGGAACCGAAACAAATCTGGCAGGTTTAGCTCTCATCAGACCAAGCCTAACATGTTTCGAAAAAAGGTTAGAAAAAGTGCTTTGGTTTCAAAAGCGAACACAAATTCTATGCCAAAACGGGTGGAAAAGGCAACCTCGTCTTCTTCCAACCCCAAAACACCGTAGGTTACGACAACCATTCGTACATATAATGCCAAATCATACAATGGTAGACACAAATGGTTGCCTAAATCTCCGGCAAAGGAATCTTAAAAATCCACGTTTGATGATAAAAGGGACATGTCATGGTAACCCGTGACAGCTTTAAATGCATCAGGGTCACCCAGTGTAACTATGGACTAGGTACCAAAATCTAACTAATGCCGCACTTTGTGTAGGGACAGCTATGGAGGAATATCATCAGACCTTGGTATGTTGATAGTGGCTGTTCCAGGCACATGACAGGAGACATTTCCCAACTACACGACATTCAAACTTTTAACGGTAGATATGTGTACTTCGCGGGAGGAGAAAAGGGAAAGATCACACAGAAGGGTACTGTAAGTAATGGTGTTCTAAAATTTGAAAATGTTAATTTCGTTCCTGAATTAAAGCACAGTTTGCTGAGCGTGTCACAAATCTATGACAAA
Source organism: Bidens hawaiensis (assembly GCF_021521415.1). Taxonomy (NCBI): domain Eukaryota; kingdom Viridiplantae; phylum Streptophyta; class Magnoliopsida; order Asterales; family Asteraceae; genus Bidens; species Bidens hawaiensis. Next base: position 50,036 of record NW_027506506.1, read on the forward strand.
GAGTTTTCAACTCACTTTACTAAGAAAGAATGTTTGATTTTGAAACCTGATATCATTATACCAGAAGACTGGATTCTTGTTCGATCACAACGAAAGGATAATGCTTATGTGATCAACATGAACAAAAATATTCCTGATGAAATAACATGCTTGTTTTCAAAAGTGTCGGAACACAATGCTCTGCTTTGGCATCGTCGTCTTGGTCATGCTAATACAAAAAATTTAAATCGTCTTGCTAAAAATGATTTGGTCTGTGGCTTACCCATTAAAGATTTTGTTACTATTGAAAAATGCGTGGCTTGTGCCTTGGGTAAGCATCATCGAAAAACTCATAAACCAAAATCGATCAACACCATCTCATCAGTTTTTCAATTGCTACATATAGATCTCTTTGGTCCAGTGCATGTTTTGAGTCTTTCACGCAGCTCTTATTTTCTTGTTATTACTGATGACTACTCACGTTTTACTTGGGTGTTTTTCTTGTAGAATAAGAGTGAAACTGCAGATTTGATCAAAAGGTTTATAGTGCTCATGGAGAACCAACTGAACTTGAAGCTGAAGGGAATAAGCTGTGATAACGGTACAGAATTCAAGAATGCATCATTAAATTATTTTTGCTCAGAGAGGGGAGTGCTTCGTCAATATAGTTCAGCACGGACACCACAACAAAATGGTGTGGCTGAAAGAAGAAACCGAACTCTTATTGAAGCGGCAAGGACGATGTTGTGTGATTCTAAGCTGCCATTATTTTTCTGGGCAGAAGCTATTAATACAGCCTGTTATGTTCATAATCGGGTGATAATCAACAAATCATAAATGAAGACTCCTTATGAGATTGTCTATGGACATAAGCCTACTGTTGCGCAATTCAAGGCTTTTGGTTGCCCATGCACTCTACTGAACCTCGAGTCTGCTCCGAAATTTGGGGCCAAAGCTGATGATTGCTACTTTGTTGGTTATGCGGGCCATACTGCTTACAGGGTCTACAACAAGTCTACTAAACAGATTCTAGAATCTTATGATGTTTGTTGGTTG
>NW_027506507.1:0-88937 GCF_021521415.1 Bidens hawaiensis
CATGCAGGTGAGCTACAGAGGTGAAATTTTGAATGACTTGAAGTTCTTTCAACCATTCCTATAGTCCGCTATCGGCATATTGGGTCCCGTTGTCACTTACCAGTTCCTGCGGAAGACCAAACCGGCAAATGATGAATTCCCACAGGAATTTCTTCACACTTGATGTCGTTATTGATGCAACCGGTTTGGCTTCCACCCATTTGGTGAAGTAATAAATGGCCACTATCAAGAATTTGACTCGTCCAGGGGCTTCCGGGAATGGTCCCATAATGTCTATAGCCCATTTCTAAAACGGCCAGGCGGATGTTACCAGGATCAGTTCGTTCTTAGGACGCAGGGTATTGGGGGCATGGCGCTAGCAGGAATCACACTTTCTGATTTCTTGCACAGCATCCAAGTGCATGCCAGGCCAATAATATCCCGCGTTCATGATCTTTGCAACAGTCATTCTAGGACCCACGTGTAGGCCACAAATGCCTTCATGAATTTCTCGTATTAGAGAATTCGCATCTTCAGCGTCTACACAACGCAACAGTGGTCCTAGAAATGACCTCCGGTATAACACGCCATCGTTCAGTTGGTAATTCAAAGCCTTGTGCTTAATCTTCCGGGCTTCAGCTTTTTCTACTGGAAGGGCCTCAGATGATAAATAAGCCTTAATTGGTGTCATCCATGATTCGACGCCCGTTTGAATTACCAAAACTTGGTTTTGGGAAACAGATGGGTGATCCAAGACTTCAACGTGAATATCCTTAGCAAAGTGCTCGAAATTTGTCGAAGCTAATTTGCTAAGAGCGTCCGCAGACTTGTTCTCACTCCTCTTAATATGGATAATGTTAAAGGAGGAGAACTAGCGGATTAAGTCCTTTGCTTGCGAGAGATAAGAAGCCATAACGTCGTTTTTCGCTTCGTAAGTTCCGTTTATCTGTCTCGCATTCAGCATAGAATCTACCCGTGCTTCCAAGTGCTTCACCCCAAGCTTCTTAGCTATCTGCAGGCCTACGAAGAAGGCTTCGTATTCTGCCTCATTGTTAGTGCTTTTAAAGTCTAACTTTATGGCATATGTGAACTCATGGCCCTCAGGATTGACTAGCCTGAGGCCTGCACCAGATCCTTCACTGCTTGAAGCCCCGTCCGTAAACAACGACCAAACTTGCCCTTGTTCCGAAGGTGCTTGGGGTTTTTGTTCCATCAAGCATTCCTTCTCTTTGTGTTGCGGAACTTCAGTAACAAAGTCCGCCAACACATGTCCCTTGATTGCTGGTCTGGGTTTATACTCAATCGCATGTTCGCCCAGTTCAATGGCTCATTTTGCCAACCGTCCGGACAACTTTGGTTTGCTTAACACGTTCTTGAGTTTGTATCCGGTTAAGACATTTATGGGGTGTCCTTGGAAATATCTGTGGAGTCGTCGGGTTGCAGAGACTAGTGCTAAGACAAGTTTTTCTAACATTGAGTATCTGGTCTCTGGATCCGAGATGGTCCTACTGACATAGTATACTGGGGTTTAGACGTTCTTTCTATCTGTCAGTAATACAGCCCCGACGGCAATATCGGAAGCAGACAAATATAGTGTCAAGGGTTCACCCGCGTATGGTGCTGTTAGAGTAGGCAACTCCATTAAGCACTTCTTAACCTCTGAGAATGCTTGTTCAGCTTCTGTGGTCCACTTGAAATGTGCCTTTTTGAGGCAATTTCTAAGTGTTGACACGAATGGGTAAGACTTGGCCGCATGATTTTCTAAGAATCGGTTTAGCGCCACGAGTCTTCCATTAAGTGTCTGAACCTCTTTGAGGGAAGAAGGAGAAGGCATGCGGGCTATAGCTTGAACTTTTTCAGGGTTAGCTTTGAAGCCCGCATCCGTAACTATGATCCCAAGGAAATTTCCTTCTTCCATCCCAAACGAACACTTGGTCGGGTTTAACATCATGTTGACACTTCTCAGTGTTTTGAAAGTTTCCTCAATATCTCTCAGCATTTGATCTTCCTCAATGCTTTTGATTACTAGGTCACCCATATAAACTTCTAAGTTTCGGCATATCTGATCTTTGAACGCTTGATCCATTAACCGCTGATATGTGGCACCAACGTTTTTTAGTCCGAAGGGCATCATTTTATAACAAAATGTCCCCTGGTCAGTGCGGAATGCTGTCTTATCCTTGTCCTCAGCTGCCATGCGAATTTGGTGGTAGCCATTATAGGCGTCGAGGAAGCATTTGAATTTAAACGGGGCCACAGCGTCTACCTTGAGATCTATTTCCGGCAATGGATAGCAATCCTTTGGGCACGCTTTGTTTAGATCTTTAAAATCTATACACATTCGCCACGTTTCGTTTCTCTTTGGAACAATGACTGGATTTGCTACCCATGTTTGGTACTTGCTTTCCCGGATAATCCCGGCGTGAAGAAGATCTTGCACCTGTTCGTTCATAGCTTTCGTTTGTTCCGGGCCCATCTTTCTCTTTTTCTGGACAATTGGGGTAAACATCGGGTTCACACGTAGCTTGTGTTGAGCAATGCTCCGCGGGACACCAGTCATGTCCGTGGATTGCCAAGCAAAGATGTCCACATTTTTGGTTAACATTTGCTTCAGAAAGGTCCTTACTATCTCGGAGACAGCAGGTCCAATCACGATTGTTTGATCAGGGAATTTTTTGTTCAAAACCCATTTTTCCGGCTCGGTTCTTAAAGTTTTCTTTGGGACCTTGCCGGGCCTTGAACTCTCCGTAGCAAAGCAATGCCGGTTGACATGAATTATTGCCACACCAGTGCAAGTCAGGACTCCTACTGCACCGTGGGATGTGGACGGGTGAGCGTTGAAGTCACCTATTGCCTCTCGTCCTAAAATGATGTCATGTTTAGATGTTGCTGGTAGGACCAAAAATTAAACTTCCTCCGTTCTTGAATGGATTCCTTTGCTGAGTGTTACCAGGAACGATATCACTCCTCGCGGATGCATTATCTCTCCTCCGAAACCGGAGACGGGGGCATGAATTGGTTTCAACCTTTCTTTGTCTTCCTCGTCTAACTGTTCGAAACATTGTTCGTTAAGGATATCAGACGTGCTGCCGGTGTCAAAGAACACATATTGTGATCGGTAATGGCCAAAAAGAGCAGTTATTATTAACGGATTCTTGTTACATGGTCCGCCCCTGATTCGAGGAAAAATCACGGGCTCATTCTTCCATTCCTCATCCAAATACTCCCTCATTTTTTCCTCCGACCCACTGTCCACCCTGAATCATATGGACATTCAAATCCTTAACTTGCCTTTTGGCCGGGCCCTGGCTCTTCCTTGCAGGAGGCTTGCCAGTCCCTGGTCGTGCATCTTTGACCAGATGTTCAAGTTTACCATTTTTAACGGCCGCTTCAATTTCATTTCTAAGGGCCATACACTCGTTTGTGTTGTGTCCAATATCATTGTGGTATGAGCAACGTTTTTTACTATCGAGGAATGATTTCCTCGGTAACGGTTGAGGCTTCCTGAAAGTCAAATTCTCAGTTGTAAGGATTTCTGAGGGAGTTTTTGATAACGGGGTCCAACTGTTGGAGGACCGGGCTGAAAAATTATGCTTGCCCTTATTACCGATCAATGACCTTGCATCAAATTGCTTTGGTGGCTCCGACGTTGGCTGTAGTCTTGACCAAATTGTTCCTTTGGCCTGTCGATTTGGTCTTGGATTTTGGAACTCAACCCTTGGTAATTGTTTTTGACTACTAGAGCCCAAAGTTTTTTCAGTTCGTGCAAACAACTTTGCTGCCTTCATGATTTCGTCCCAAGATTCGGGCATTCCATCTCTCCATGTAAGGGTACGGATCAAAGCATCGCTATGAACGTTCTTGCGGAATGCTCCCCTTAACATATCCTCGCTGACCCCCGCCAATATTAAGGCTCTCATTATTGAAACGAGTAATGAAGTCTTCAATAGACTCATTATTTCGCCTTGTAACATCCAATATCTCTGAGGGGTCGCGGGTATGCTTCTTCTGTTGACTGAAGTGTTGAGAGAATTTTGCCAACTTTTAATCTGTCCAGCAGGTAATTTTTCAAACCATTCATGGGCAGCTCCCGTAAATGTTAATGCGAACATGTGGCACCAATAAGGAAGAGTCCAACCACTGACTCCTCCTGCTGCCACGAATCTCAGCAGATGATCGTTGGGATCTGTCATTCCATTATATGTTCCAACAGATGTTGGAATCTTTGCATTTATCGGAAATGGAGCTGTCGCTATGCCTGGAATGAATTTCGATTTTTTTGCAAAAGATTCTGGACGGTATGGTTTAAGAAAATCATGTTCAGCTTTACTATAGTATTCCGCATGACGGACAACTGGTCGCGGGTAGCTAGCCCCTCCATATGAAGGAAGACGGCTATCCCCGTTGTAGTAGCTACCTTCCGGATGATAAGTTGAATCGTATCCATCCAGTTCGTCCTCATAAGATGGTACCCGCATATCTGTGCGAGGACGAGGACGCAACCTCCGGATCTCTCCTATATTTTGCTCCAGTGGCTGGCTGTATTGAATGTGACTTCCCCGTATGGGAGGAGAAACTGATCTCCTAGCAGAATCATCATACGTCAAGGTACGAGCGTGAAAACGCTCGTTCCGCACCCTACGTTCATACTCAGCTTTCAAATTGTCTTGTTGGATACCCAGCCATTCGTCCGGATATAAAAGTCCCTCGGATCTGGAGTTATGATGGCGAACTCGCTCGTTCCGCACCCTACGTTCATACTCAACTTTCAAATTGTCTTGTTGGATACGCAGCCATTCGTCCGGATATAAAAGTCCCTCGGATCTGGAGTTATGATGGCGAACTCTCCTTGGAGTAGAATCACCGGAATTTTCTTCCAGGCCTAACTCTGAGTGAGTTCGACGGGCATCTCTCATAATTCGTTCTAAATCTCCCAGATTAGAACCTCCTGGGGCTGTAACATGCCCCAGATCAGTAGTTGGTGTAACAACATTTCTGGTCTCTACCGTAGTAGCATCTGCGGATGGAGAAAAATGTCCCCGAGCCGTCGAACCACCTAAAGTGAAACTTCCGGGGTTTACGACATAGGTTCGTGCAACGGGAGTTGTGGCTTGAGCAAAAATACGTGTTTCTGGGTTAAAATTACGTAAAGATTGAACCTGGTTCTCCTTCGGCCCTTTAGGTAACTAATTCATATCGTAAAGAGAACGGAAAAAATTTCTTGCTGTTATAACAAAAACACGGATGGCGCCAATGAAGAAACACGGATCTACTCCCCTTGACGGGTCCTAGATCCAATGAGTCCACAGGGTAGGATACGGTTAACTGCCAATACGATATGAACTCAATTCCCAAAGTCCTGTGACGTGAACCTGCAAAACGAACACCGTGAGCTCATTACGGGAAGGACAAGAGGGGGGTCTTCCCGTAACCACCCTCTGGCGTGAGAATAAGTTCAATTCCGATGAAGATAAAGTAATTAAGTAAATTGAGATAGTACCGTGAGAGTGAATGAATACCTCATGACGATTGAGAGGGTATTTATAGCCGAAGGGTGTGGGAAGGTGTTTGGGCCAGCTGTCCCTTTAGAAGATGCTCTTGTAACCAACTGGACACATGTCCTCATGTGATAGGTTCAGCTTATACGTTGCATGTGCATGTATAACAACCTAGACACGCGTCATCCTATGATAAGGTGGTGGATAACCCTAGCCATGTGCATGGTTATAACGGCCTTGCCAGGTGTTTCTTTCTGTTGGTTGAGGGATCACTTATTGCTCAAGAAAACATCTTGGTAGATCTTCTAGAATGTTACTGGTTAATGACAGCTGTCCCGGGGCATTACCTCGTAGTTATTTACGCGGATGATTGTTCTATCTTGCGGATGACTTTTGAGGGTGCCAGGATGCTTCTGCATGCCTTGCGGGGGTGTTTCTCCTGCCAACAATTATGCGGGTGGTTCATATGTCCCGCGGGCACTACTTAAGGGTATTTGGGTCTTTTTAGTACCCTACCTCTATAGCTGCGTTCATAATTTTTAATACCCTCTCCAATATTTTGTTATGAGGCTTTTTAACTCATGAGGTGTGATTATTATTATTTTCATTAGTTAAAATGATAACGATTCAAATTAGTTAACTTTGAACCTGTCATTACGCTCGCAACTTTTAGAAAGTAACAAATCACCTACTATATATATTTTAAAAACTTTGTTAATCTATTAGGTATATTTGAATATTTATAGAGTTCCTTTTATGTACTTATTTATTATTATTTTTCACCAATATATATATAGATATATAAAGAGTAACATGCGTTTTTTTTACATATATAGTTGGGAATTTATAAACATTGTCGTCATATAGGATTCTTAAATGAGAGGGTTATAAGATCTATTTAATAAACACCAGACCACCAATGATAATCAAAAGTCTTAAAGGCATTAATCGGTTCCTCATTGTTTACTTCTCACAAAGATTCTTTTTCAGTTTTGCCTGTGTTATTTAAGCCTTCGCGTAGACGACTTTTCAACATTAAAACTTTCGTGCGGATCATCTAGCAACTTATCTGTGAGTTTTCATAACCCCTTTTTACTTTTATACGTTTTGGGGTGTAGCACGTTAAAAATTTTTATTTTTATTTTCATGTTTCATGTTGTCAAACAAAATTCGCATGTACGTCTTGTATGTATTTGTTTCATATCATAATGCTTGTAAATTCTGTGATTACGTGCTAGTTGTTTATTGTTTTTGTTGGTGGAAGTAACTCATACACATACACATCCTCATATTGGGAGGGTCCGACGGGACGTACCTGCGCCGCCTAATTCAACTTATGTTGGAATGCTTGGTGGTCTCATCTAATACTCTTAGGAGGTTGGCGAACGGGGGTTCCCTATTAGATTTGGCTTATGTCAAGCGAACGGGAATATCATGTATTTATATTATTTTACTTTATGATTGAGACGTTACATCTTGACTTGTGAATTTTCTACTTTTCATATTATATGCATATGCAAAACTTTATGAATTCTCACCAACATTATTGTTGACAAAATATATTATTTTAAAAGTGCTGCAAGTTGATGTTTAGTTTGAGGATTGAAGACTAGATAGTTGGACCATTTGGTTATCAGAATCATATCATAATGAAATTCAAAGTTATTGTATTGTTATTTGATTAAGGCCAAATTGTGTACTTGTGATTTAATGAAATGGAAGTAATTATTTTATATCACATTAATAGTGTCATGAGCTTGTGAACAATCTGTACGTACCGCCCCGACATATTCCGCTCCGGCATATTGCGCCCGAGGCCTGGGTGTTACAACTATGTTTGACGTAGAGCCCACATACCGTACATACACATGCTTACAAGTACCTCATGTATAATAAATACATACATGTTTGACTCGGTCTGCCCAAGACACATATTATTGATGTGGCTAGTACGTTATGATCCAAGTCAGGTCATACCCAATAACAAGCTAGACAAACACCGATAATATTTGTTTATATATGATATGATTATAAGTAAATAAATATTGACTCTTAAGTTGTTTGGAAAAAGATTTATAAATATATTGTACTTGTGAAATGAATAAGTCATATGAATGATTTATATTTTGAGAGTGAGCATTCCATAGTGTTATTTAAGATGGTTAAGTAATAATATATAAAAAAAACTATTTCTTAGCATGTTACCCGAAATATGTTATCGTTATAAAACATAACATATATATATATATATATATATTTGAAAGTAAAAGTAAATAAAAAAAAAAGAAACGAAGGAGGGTGGCCCACCCCCATCTCTCTATCTCTCTTATATTATTTTATTAATATTTCAAAGTGAGTGGAGACATGCAAGGAATATGATTGGGTCTTGGGTAATGCCAATTTTGAAAGATTATTATCTTTCTTTCTTTGTTTTTTTTCTCATATAACACAAGTAACAATTGAAGCAAAGTTATATTTTAAAAAGGTTATTATTATAATTTGTTAAATAGTTACATTTTAAACCTTTAACTTTAATTGTTTACATTACTTAACATTCATTTTATCCTAAAGACTTCCAAGACAACTTTTCTAATACAAGACTTCTTTTATTTTAGGCTTCGTTCGTTAAACTCCGACATACCGGTTAAACTCCAAATCAACCATCTTTCAAGTTTATTACTTGAACGTGAGTACTTTCATACCCCATTTTCTATCTTTCGTTTTGGGGGGTGATATTGCATCTTATTCAAATCAAATGCTTTATACTTGAGTCTTAAACCACAAACGTTATTGTATACTTTACTTAAATAAATGCTCGATTTGGTGTTCTATGCTTACATGTGTATATGCTTATGTGTTTACCGCTTTTGGTTGGTTGATTCATAAATCGGTGAACTGTCTGGTATTCTCTTATAGCACGGTGTCGTTAATGTATTCTTATTAACGACCTCAAGAAATCCGAATCTATTTGGTATTCTCTTATAGACGGTGCCGCTAATGTATTCTTATTAGCAACCTCATTTTATCCAAATTATTCCTATTATTTATTGTTTCGTATACAAGTTGTGGATATTTTCTTATTATATATATACTTGTTTCAAAACTATGAATTGCTCACCAACCTTTGTGTTGATAAACTTTATTTTATGCAGTGTTACAAGTTTGACTTTTGGTTGACTCGAGACTTGAAGAAAACGTCACAAATACCTTTAGGATATTAGCAAAATAAACAATATATTTATTTGCTATAATTTGTGATGATTATTGTATGAACAAGTATGTTATGTGACATTTTGGTGTTGTGAAATTAAATGAGTTGTTAAATATTGTCGCTTTAAATAGTGTCATGTGCTTATGGGCAATCCGTCGCATCCCGGCATGTTCCATCACCTTTGGTCGGGGTGTGACAGATTGGTATCAGAGCCTTGACAATAAGATATGTGGTTAGACGCAACGACCTAGTATTGTTATGTTTAGGGTCCTATATGTGTTCTTATACGTGTTTACTCTATAATTGATTGTTCATATCGCATGTTATTTATAAAACTTGTTTAAAATTCACCAATATCCTAAATGTTCACATACACACACTTTCATAGTAATTCCAAGGTATCCTTACCTTAAAACGCAAAAAGTAGATTTTCATTATGTTTTATGGATTACAAGATTAACTTGGATCTCGTTGTTTCAAATCCCTTAAAGGTTGCGTTTATATCGGGTTTGTAGTCATCATAGAAAACAAGACATTATAAAATGACCATTTGACAAAAAGATTCAAAGAATCGAAGGTGATTTACTTACCTGGGATGGTTGGATTACGGTGCTCGTTTTCTAGGCCACAAATTGTGTTATATATGTCAATACTTTAAGTAGTCGAATGCGAGCGTTCCGGTCGCCATCCTAATTTTCGGTGTTAAAAAAATAGAACCGCGGTGGTTTGTGGACTAGTGTTTTGACATGACGTTGTATTTCCGTTTTATTATGTGTTATTATCGTTATTTGAGTCGAAAACATGAAAAAGTCACGGTGGTTCGTGCACATGTTTAGAATCCAACGTGGTGTTATATAAAACTTTTTAGTGTCGGTATATCAAATCATGGTGGTTCATGTACGATTTTCCGACTCTACAAATCTCAAAATTTCAAGATTTAACCTCTCAAAAATCATTTACGTTTTGTTATTGGATTTTTATTTATATACAAAGCTTTATATTTTTATTTAACACTAACCTCTCCTCCTTACTAACTCTAGGATTCACAATCAAAAATCGAAATCTTATGTTTTTATTTTTTATTTTTTATACACCCTCATATCCATTTCTTTTTACCTCAAACTTATCCCATTTCTTTATAATATTTTAGCATGCATCCGGTAAGCCGTCACCCGATCAAGAACTCCAACCGACGTATGGCTGCTTTCATCGTCAAGCAAATGGCCGCTGTGATTCCCGAACTTGTAACCCAAATCCAAGCTACCCAAACTCCACCCATTGTTGCAACCGTTGAACCTTAACCTGCATCTTACTTGTTTAAGCAATTTACAAGTGCTAACCCAACCAAATTCTTTGTAACCAACTGTGCGACCACTTTGTTGCAATGGTTCGAATCGATTGAGAGTATGTTCCGACACAGCAAGTGCCCCGAAGCTAAAAAGACAAGTTTCGCCTCGAGCATGGTTAGAAAAACGGCTCTTACATGTGGGGTAGTATCATGCACCTCCAAGGATCGGAAACGGCTATGGCTCTTCCATGGTCTGATCTTAAGGCACTCATGATGAAGAAGTTAGGTCCCAAGCACGAACTTCAAAAGCTCGAGGAGGAATTTTGGAATCTCAAGCAAGATAGTGGTGATAATGCCACTTATTCACTACGTTTCCACAAGCTGAGCATCCTCGTCCCTCACTTGGTTACCCCTACCGAACGTGAACTTGACAGATACATTGGGGGGTTACCAATGCAAATTCGGGACTCAGTAATGACTAGAAAACCCGTGAACCTTGAGGACGCTATCACTCTAGCCGGTGCGCTATCGGAAAACCATGTGAAAGCGGGTACACTAACCCTCAAGAAACCAAGTGAGAAAGCCAAGCCCGAACCCGCACCACAAACCAAAGTTGAACCCACACCATAAGCCATTAACTACTCAAACTCTTTCCGCCACAACAACAACCACAACAAAAAGAAACTTAAAACCAATTACCGAAACTTTGCCGTTACCTAACACAACCACAACAACAAACCCAAGCTCCTCCACAAACCCGAAGACCCTATACCGGTACCTTTCCACTATGCAACAATTTCCAACCTCACCACCCATCACACTTGCCATGTCGCCAATGCACTGTTTGTAACCGTTTTGGTCATCTCAACACCACATGCCGATCCACACAACAAACCCAACCTAACCAACCAAGAATCACTCCACAAAATTTCCAAAACCGATATGCACCCTACCCACACAATCCTCCCCCAACAACCCCAAGCCTACTTCAATTTTGGTGATCCTAACCATTTCCGCAAGAATTGCCCAAGTTTAACCTTCGCAAACCAAGCCCAAACCATACCTTACTATCAAACCCAAGCTTACTAAGTCCAAACCTACCAACCTCAACTTCCCCAACTCAATGCACCTCTCATCCAACCCGTGCAAGCCATCCAACCCATGCAAGCAATCCAAGCACCACCTCCTCCTCCACCACAAGCAACTCAAGGAAACCATGGCAATCAAGGGCGAGCTTTCATGATGAATGCAAATCAAGCTCAAGTGGCTAAATATGATGTGAATGGTATGTTTTTGGTGAACCATCATTTGGCTTCTATTTAATTTGATACGGGTGCAAATAGAAGTTTTATTTCTTTGAAATTTGATTCTAAACTTGCTATGCCTCGAACCAAGCTTTCTCGACCATTTTCTGTTGAAATCGCCAATGGAAATTCTATTACCATCAATTCTGTCGTCCACGATTGTACTCTCATCTTTTCTAATCATAAATTCTCCATCGATCTCATCCCGATGCAATGGGAAGTTTCGATGTCATAGTAGACATGGATTGGTTATATCTTTGCACCGTGCCGAAGTCGTTTGCTTCGATAAATATATTCGAATTCCGCTCGTCAACGGTAAAGTTCTTAAAGTCTTCGGCAAAGCAACTTCTAAAAGGCTTAATGTAACAACTCGATCTTTTTGAAACCTATAAACCCGACCTGTTTCGTTGTTCGGGTCATTTTACAAAAATATCGTGTTCAATAAGCTAAATTGATTATTTTATTGATATTTAATTGTTTCTTTTAAATTTTAGCTCAATTGTATCCAATCTCAAACTCCAAGGTTCAAACTGAAAATATACTATAACCCATTTCTTAATCTGGTTAACCCAGACCCGTACCCTTTATCCAAATCCGTAATCCATACCTTTTTCCAAATCCGTAATCCATACCATTTTCCTTAAACCCGGTTATAATTGAATACCTTGGACCAAAATTCTCGTATTCAAAATGGTAATTGAATCAAAGATTGTGTTATACATTCCAAAATTTGCCAAACCGACGTTCTAATTAAGCCAATTCGATCACAATTGATTCGTTCTTCCTTTATTTGCAGCCAACACCTTATTGATCCCATAATACATATAAACGACGTTCGTAATTCAATTAAACTTACAGCCTCAATCATCTAACCCTCGCTAACCTTAACCCTATACTTAATTTGGTTTCCATAGCTGTTTGTATGCTCGTTCATCACCTCTACTTGCCGCCCACCGTCCGTCCAAATTAACCCAGCGCACGTCAGTTTCTGAGGTAATTAATTATAGCATTTTGATCGCGAGTTCATGTAGATCAAAAGCCCCAATGTTGATTTGATTAACACGGAGGGGATAGATCGATTTGAATAATTAGGTTTTATATTCAAATTTTTTATGAGCTGCTTGTATATTTAATAAATGGAAACGGTTTCCTAATCACTTGGCGCTCTAGCTCAGCAAGTCATTACCTGTGTGTTATGGGGCGAAGGTCGCAGGTTCGATCCCCTACACCCGTTTTTTTGGAAAGATATTCTTATTATTCTTTTTATGTAATTTTTAAGTATATTAATAATAATGATGATTGATTAAAACTATTTCATTGAAAAACCGACCTTACAATACTGATTTTCCTCGCCGTTTTCGTTCGTGTATATATGTGTATGAAGTATATATATAAGTTAACATGAACCATAATATTTTGATATAAATATAAATTAAGGAAACTATAAATATATTTATAAAACTAATATTATTAAGATTTGTTTGATCTATACTTATATATTTGGCAAATTAATTAGTTATAAAATATGTGTCTTACTTTTATACAAATAAATTTATATAATAAATTATTATAATACACTTTTAAACGGATTAATAAACTAATAATATTTGTAAGATGAGTTCTACTTATACAATATTTTTATATAATAAAGTATTATAATATACTTTATTTGTAATTTAACAAAACTAATAATTTTTCATATAAAATATTTAAATAAAATAAAAGGGTTTAATAGTGACTTAATAATAATTATCGAACTCGTTTATCCGATTTAGTTCATTAACTTAGCGTATCTTCGTATTCTCTTTCCTTATTAGGCTTTATCGTCAATGCACGTGATCCGCTTTCGTCATTCTTTATTGTTATTAATTCACTTTTGTTCATCTATTGAGGTGAGTACCACATTCCTCTATTTTACTCGTTTTTCCACGTTTTGGGGACATATGTGTAAATATACTTTCTCATATATACTTATACACAAAACTGCAACTATTGTCTTATGTGTTAACAACTTATACCTTACTTGTTTATGTGCTTACTTGCTTAGTATGCTTCTGCATTCGGAGAGGTCCAGCATAATCTCAGTCTAGTATGATCATACGCCAGTCGTTAGCCTTTGTGCTTCTCGACATCTCAGTTATACTTTCTTATTTGGTTAATTTGTTATTCTCATACGACTTGTTGCAGCTACGTATTTTGTTATATATATTATATGTACAACTAAACTGGTGTGTTGCTCACTCAACATGTGTTGTTGACAAAATTCTATTTTAAACGCATATGCAGGTTATCGTAGAAATCTAATGCAGGTTGGTGAATACCTAGTGAAGAATTTAAGTTATAAATGATACGATCAAGAATTTAATTTGTAATTGTTGTTTGTTTAATAAGCTGTATTTTGTACTTGAATTATTTGAAATTATTAAATAGATATTGAAACTTATATTGTGCATGATAGTAACCTAGAGAGCTGTGACAATCAGTTCGCGCCCCGACATTTCTGCCGTAGGTTGGGGTGTTACAGGTGGTATCAGAGCCACTCTTATGTCATTCGGGATGATGGGACATGCTTCATCGAGGACGATGAGTCCAAAGGGGGGTTGTTTGTAATACCCTTAGCAAACACAACATCGTCCCACTCTTAGGCTATCCCACATCGGCCGTGGACAAGAGATATCCTTGGTTCATAAGTAATGTCCTGCCTCTTAACATCACCAACGCGTTTTGGGCTTAGTTGGCTGTGGAGCACATGAAAACTCCACGGTTAAGCGCGCTTAGGTGGAAGTAGTACTAGGATGGGTGACCACCTGGGAAGTCTCTACCTGGGCAACCAAAACCAAAGTCGTGAATTCCCGGATGGGCAACCCATCGGGGGCAAGCGGACAATGTTGGTGGTACGAGAGGCTGGGGTGTTACACTTAATCACATGTCGTGCTCCCAATTCGCAAAAATACTTACGCCAAAAGTATGTTCCGTTTCTAGCTCTCGCGGTGACAAAAGACAAAAAGGAAAAGAAAATACAAGATATTTCTATTGCTCGTAATTTCCTCGACGACTTTACCAATGATGTCTCCGGCCTTCCACCCGTTCGTTTGATTGAATTCTGAATCTATCTTGTGGCCGACGCAATGCCCGTGGCCAAGGCTCCTTATCGTTTAGCTCCGTCGGAAATGCAAAAATTGTCGAACCAACTCGAAGAAATTTCCGATAAAGGTTTCATTCGTCCTAGCTCTTCTCCTTGGGGCGCCCCCGTTCTCTTCGTGAAAAAGAAGGATGGTTCGTTTCGTATGTGTATCAATTATAGAGAGCTTAATAAACTCACTATTAAAAATCGTTACCCTTTGCCATGTATCGACGATCTTTTCAACCAACTTCAAGGCGCAACGTGTTTCTCAAAAATCGATCTTCGATCGGGTTATCATCAATTGCGTGTTCGAGAAGAAGACAATCCAAAAACTGCTTTTCATACTCGATGTGGACATTTCAAATTTTTGGTCATGCCTTTCGGGTTAACCAATGCACCCGCGGTATTTATGGATCTCATGAACCGTGTTTGCAAACCGTTTCTTGATAAATTCGTTATTGTCTTTATTGATGACATCCTCATCTTTTCCAAAACCAAATCCGAACATGAGCATTAGTTGCGTTCCATTCTCCAACTCCTTAGAAACGAACGGCTCTACGCCAAATTCTCCAAATGCGAATTTTGGCTCAAGGAAGTTAATTCTTGGGACATATCGTAAACGACAAAGGTCTTCATGTTGATCTCACTAAAATTGAGGCCGTTAAGGATTGGAAAACTCCAAAGACTCTGACGGAGATTCAATCCTTCCTCGGTTTGGCCGGATATTATCGGCGATTCATTCAGAATTTTTCCAAGATATCTTTGCCGCTTACCTCCCTCACTCATAAAGGAAAACCATTTGATTGGGGTTCGAAACAAGAGGAAGCTATTCAAACTCTCAAGTACATGCTTTGCAATGCTCCTGTTCTAACCCTTCCCGATGGAAACGACGATTTTGTTGTATTTTGCGATGCTTCTCATCAAGGCCTTGGTTGTGTTCTCATGCAACGAGTTCAATTCATCGCTTACGCATCAAGGCAACTTAAGGTCAACGAGAAGAACTATACGACTCATGATCTAGAACTTGGTGCCATCGTTTTCGCTCTCAAAATCTGGAGACATTACCTTTACGGTACAAAATGTGTTGTGTTTACAAATCATAAAAGTCTTCAACATATTTTTGACCAAAAAGATCTCAACATGAGACAACGACGAAGGGCCAAATTACTTAGTGATTATGATTGCGAAATTCTCTACCATCCCGGTAAAGCGAATGTTGTTGCCGACGCCCTAAGTCGAAAGGTTAATGTTAAATCCTATCTTCAAATTCGAATCTTTCAAGCTCAGCATACCTCCATTGAAGAAGGTAACATGTACCACGAAATGTCATGTGGAGCCGAACTTCAACTCGAAACCAAACCCGATGGTCTTTTGTATTTTCTCAATCGTTTGTGGGTTCCCGATCGCGATGATCTTCTTACTTGTATTTTCAACGAAGCTCAATTCGCGGTATTCCGTTCATCCTGGTGCGGATAAGATGTATTTCGATCTTCGTGCTACCTTTTGGTGACCGGGTATGAAAAAGGATGTAGTGTTGTTTGTATCAAAATGTTTTACTTGCTCAAAAGTCAAAGCCGAATATCAAAGACCTTTTGGTCTACTCGAGCAACCACACCATTTGGAAATGGGAAGACATTGCTATGGACTTTATCACTAAACTACCCAACACCCAAAAAGGCAACGTTAGTATTTGGGTGATCATTGATCGTTTAACCAAGTCTGCTCATTTCATTCCAATACACGAAAAGTATTCTATCGAGCAGCTTGCTCAAATCTATGTGCGGGAAATTGTGTGCTGACACGGTTTACCGTTGTCTATCATCTCCGATCGCGATGCTCGTTTTACCTCTCATTTTTGGCGATCACTTCAAGAAGCCTTGGGATCACGTCTCGATCTTAGCACCGCTTATCATCCTCAAACGGACGGTCAATCCGAACGTACGATTCAAACACTCGAGGATATGCTACGAGCGTGTGTTCTTGATTTTGGTGGAAATTGGGAATTTCACATTCCTTTCATTGAGTTATCGTAAAACAACAGTTATCATTCTAGCATCGAGATTGCTCCTTTCGAAGCTTTTTACGGTCTTTACCATCGTAAATGTCGTTCACCGATTAGCTGGAACGAAATCGGTGAAGCTCAAATCACGAGTTCCGAAATGGTCCAAGAAGCCACCTGTAACAACTCAGGTTTTCCGAATTAATACTTTTATTAAAATAGCCGACTCATTTCGAAGTTCGGGAGATTTTACGCATTTATCGAGAAGAATTAACTATTATTATTCAATTAATTATATATTATAAAATACATCTTTCTTATCTTGGCAAAACCAACCCTGACTAAACCTTTTATCCCATTTGTACCCACCCTAAACCTCAAGGACTATAAATGAAAAATTAGTTTTAACCCATTTCCTAAACTGATTAACCATGACTCAGACCCAACCCACATTCGTTTTTATACCCGAGTTTCCAAATCTTTAAGCCTTGGATCGTAATTTACGTGTTATTAGTAGAAATTGATTCATTATTTAAAGTATACTTGCTGAATTCGGCCAAACCGACAGTTTAATTATGTTAATTCAATTATATATTATTCGTAAATCCTTTTTGACATAGCCGACCCTAAACTTGATTCAATATACATTCGAACGTTCGTATAAATTCAATTGAACTTCCAGGTAGGATTATCGAACCCTAGACGTCATTTACCCTCTAACCAATTTGATTATTAACCTTGGTTGAGTGTCTGTTCTCTGCTTCGTATGGCCGTCCACTGTAGCGTCAACTTAACCCAGCTCCGATCTTCACAATAGGTAATTGATTACATGTTTAAGATCGCGTTTCGGTGCTGAGCAAAAGCCCTAAGGCTTAATTGTTTATCGAAATCGGATTTAACCTAATTGAATTGTTAGGGTTCATAATCAAACCCTGCATATCTTGCGTCTGTTTATATTTATTTTCCTCTGATCTTGTTTGCATATAGCTTGTAAGCCCAGCTGTTTGTGTCACTTGACTTAGGGGGCAGAGGTCGCGGGTTTGACCCCCTGACACCCCGTTTTTGTTAGGAAAATTATTGGTTTTATTTTTTTAAGTATTTAACACTTATACTACTAATAATAATAATTAATAAAGTTTAATTTAATAAAACCGGCCTTGTAAAACCCGTTTAACTATCGTTTTCGTTCTCGTTTATCAATAAAGGCTTATATATATATAAAGTATATTATAATTTAAAACCTAATGTTTTAATAAATATATATAAATAAAGTAATTTTATCTAAAACTACAAATAATAATTTGTTTAGTTATGTTTTCATAAATCAAAATAATTATTTTATATAATAAATCCTTATATAGATATAATATTATAATATTGTTTAACTAATGATCATAATAAATTCTTTACTTAGCATATCCGTTTGCTATCGTTTCTCTTTAGGCTTTAACGTTCGTGTGTGACTTTCCCGCATCCTATTTATCTTAATCACCCTTGTTCGTCTATCGAGGTGAGTACCACATTCTCCTATGTTACTTCTTTTCCACGTTTTGGGGACATATGCGTAAATATATTTCTCATATATACTTATACACAAAACTGCAACTTTGTCTTATGTGTTAACAACTTATACCTTACTTGTTTATGTGCTTATTTTCTTTGTATGCTTCCGCATTCGGAGAGGTCCAACATAATCTCAGTCTAGTATGATCATACGCCAGTCGTTAGCCTTTGTGCTTCTCGACATCTCAGTTATACTTGCTCATTGGTTAATTTGTTATTCTCATATAAATTGTTGCAACTACATATTTTTGTTATATACTATATGTACATTTAAACTGGTGTGTTGCTCACTCAACCTTGTGTTGACAAACTATATTATTTTCAATGCATATGCAGGTTATCGTGTGACGTGATTATCAAGATTGTTTGAAGCAAATTAGGATGCATGTTAGAGAAAAGATACAAGAACTTAATTTTGGATGTTTAATGTAATTGTTTATTTATAACTTTGATGTACATGAATATTTGTTTGAAATTATTAAATAGATATTGAAACTTATATTGTGCTTGATAGTAACCTTGAGAGCTGTGACAATCAGTTCGCGCCCCGACATTTCCGCCGTAGGTTGGGGTGTGACACCACCGACGTTATCGATTAAATTCGTAAGAACCTCCTAGCCGCTATAAGTCGTCAAAAGAGTTACGCCGACAAACGGCAAAAACCGTTCGAATTTAATATTGACGATCTTGTCCTTCTAAAAGTATCTCCTTGGAAGGGGGTAGTCCGTTTTGGAAAGAAGGGTAAGCTAACTCCTCGTTTTGTTGGTCCTTTCAAAATTCTTGAGCGTGTTGGGAAAGTAGCATATCGACTCGAACTACCACAAGAACTTGCCGGTGTTCATCCGACGTTTCATGTTTCAAATCTTAAAAAGTGCTTAGCCGAGAGAAATCTCCATATACCTCTCGACGAAGTACATGTCGATGAGTCGATGATCTTGGTTGAACGACCCGTTGAGATCATGGATCGCAGCGAGAAGAAAACCAAGCCTAGTCGTATTCGGTTAGTCAAAGTTCGATGAGAATCACGACGTGGCGCAGAATTTACTTGGGAACGAGAATACACAATGGAAGAGAAGTATCCACATTTGTTTGCATCATATTCTTCATCTTAATTTTAGGATAAAATTTCTTAGAGTAGGGGATACTGTGACGTTCGTCAAAATCGGGTCGCGTTTATTCTCGTTATGTTCATTTTATGGTCCGTTTATTATGTAAACTGACCCGTTTTGTAAACCAAAACTTATGATATAATCAAAATGATGGTTTTTATGTTACAATATTGTTTTACAGTTGTTGGGTCTTGAAAATATCCTTTACGGGCCTTACATCGCGTTAAAATCACTTAAAACGAACTTCGAGGGCCAAAAATGTCATTTATGAAAGTTTTAAAAAACGTTTCAGCTCTACTCTGCCACGCGAGGGGGGAACCCCTTGAGGTCGCGGGTAACGGCCACCTGCAGACATAAATGTTTTTTGTGTTCCTTGTGTGTTTTATTGTCCAACGAATCCGAATTTTAACCATTAAACCTTTTGATTAACCCATTTAAGCTTATCCTATAAATACCCAACCCTTTCCAACATAAATCTCTGCTCATAAACTCTTTCCTCACTCAAAATTCAAGATCATTCAAGGTTATTTTCAAGTTTATGTCAAGTTTGACTTCCAAAGTCAAACTTATGTAGTTTTTACATTTTAACTAACTTACTAACTCTTATTAATACTTGAAGTATATGGAACAACATATATATAATATACACCCCTTGTTACCTTTGGTAGTTACTTTTCCGGCCTCGATTGGTTAAGTTTCAGGCCTCGTAAGGCAAGGCTACATGGAGGACTTTCGTGGTCCTTGTTATATATTTTCCGCCTCTAACCATCTAACTTTATTATTGCTTATTAACTTCTACTCATTTTAGTTTGTTTGTCATATTTACATGTTCCATGGTTAAGGGTTCTAAGAGTCTATGCTTCAATTTAACCGTAAATAGTTCTAGACCGTAAACCGAACTTTTGTTTAAAGGCTTTATTGTTAACTTGTTGGTTGTAAAACTTAAGTATTTTCATTTGTACATTATTATACAAGTTCTTTGATATTTGGGCATGTGGAAACCATCTATGAACTTGTTGTGAGATGGAAACCGAATCAATCCGATTTTTACTCGCTTAAGACACACAAGTGTGTTTTTAGCTATCAATACTTGTATATTTCTTTAAAAATAGTTTACAAACTGATTTTAATTATTTTATTATGTAATTGGAAATGTTGGATCCAACTTGATCTCATAGCAAAGTTTGGACCGACAAAACTGAACACTCACTTAACGTGCGTTGTTAATTCTAAAATAATAGAACTACATACTTGGTTAAGTTTTATTAAGTTTTATTGAGTTATCTCATAACATTTATTATTTTGGAAAGTTGACTTTGGGTTTGAGCAATTATCAAGATCCGAACCAACAACTCAAACACTCGTTAAAACCCGTTTTAGTATCTTTATCCCAAAGGGACTTGCATTCTTGCAATTCTACCCATCTTATTACTTAACATAGGTTGAGTAAATATTAATGTTAGATACTTTAACCAGGTTCGAGCAAACTTAAATTTTTAAAGGATTATTATTTTAATTTCTTAAATAGTTACATTTTAAACCTTTAAGTTTAATTGTTTACATTACTTAACATTTATTTTATCCTAAAGACTTCCAAGACAACTTTTCTAATACAAGACTTCTTTTATTTTAGGCTTCGTTCGTTAAACCCCGACATACCGGTTAAACTCCAAATCAACCATCTTTTAAGTTTATTACTTGAACGTGAGTACTTTCATACCCCATTTTCTATCTTTCGTTTTGGGGGTGATATTGCATCTTATTCAAATCAAATGCTTTATACTTGAGTCTTAAACCACAAACGTTATTTTATACTTTACTTAAATAAATGCTCGATTTGGTGTTCTATGCTTACATGTGTATATGCTTATATGTTTACCGCTTTTGGTTGGTTGATTCATAAATCTGTGAACTATCTGGTATTCTCTTATACCACGATGTCGTTAATGTATTCTTATTAACAACCTCAAGAAATCCGAATCTATTTGGTATTCTCTTATAGACGATGCCGCTAATGTATTCTTATTAGCGACCTTATTTTATCCAAATTATTCCTATTATTTATTGTTTAGTATACAAGTTGTGGACATTTTCTTATTATATATATACTTGTTTCAAAACTATGAATTGATCACCAACCTTTGTGTTGATAAACTTTATTTTATGCAATGTTACAAGTTTGACTTTTGGTTGACTCGAGACTTGAAGAAAACGTCACAAATAACTTTAGGATATTAGCAAAATGAACAATATATTTATTTGCTATAATTTGTGATGATTATTGTATGAACAAGTATGTTATGTGACATTTTGGTGTTGTGAAATTAAATGAGTTGTTAAATATTGTCGCTTTAAATAGTGTCATGCGCTTATGGGCAATCCGTCTCATCCTGGCATGTTCCGCCGCCTTTGGTCGGGGTGTGACAGATATATATATATATATATATATATATATATATATATATATATATATATATATATATATATATATATATATATATATATATATATATATATATATATATATTATATAAATATATTAATAACTATCTATTATATACAAAAATGATCCTAAACTAAAGTTCTAGTAAAAAAGGTTTCCAACTTTATAGTGCAGGAAGTAATAATGTAAATACTAAATATTATGATTCAGATCCAGTGTTTCAGACCCGTATCCATTTACCCGAACCCGTTTATGCGTGAACCCGTTCGTAAACTAGCTTTCTTGGACCAAAATTCTGTCTTTTGATATGCAAATTGAATCTCCATACGTATTAATCATACCTTTTCGGCCTAACCGACGATTCTAATTGAGTTAACTTGATCAATGTGATTCGTTATACCAAATAAACATAGCCGACCCTAAACCGACTTCGTTATATATGTAATCGATTATATAAACTCAATCAAACATGCAGACACGACCATATAACCATCGTCGTTCAGACGCCCCTACTGAATTAGATTAACATTACTTTCTGTATCATGTTCTTGTTATCATTAGAGCCGTCGCCGCCGTGGTCAATTAATCCAACTTTAGAACATCCTTATAGGTAATTGATTAGTGTAACCAGTTCGCTTTTGCCCGATGATCATAAACCCCAAGTTCAATTTTACCAAACCTTAACAGATTACCGGATTAAGATTTCTAGGGTTTCTTTTTAATTTGGGTTTGAATTTGGGTCTGCGTCTGTTAT
This sequence comes from Bidens hawaiensis, assembly GCF_021521415.1. NCBI lineage: Eukaryota > Viridiplantae > Streptophyta > Magnoliopsida > Asterales > Asteraceae > Bidens > Bidens hawaiensis. The sequence goes on from NW_027506507.1 coordinate 22,273, forward strand.
ATTTATTTGTTTGCGGGGTTTAATCAAAGCTCAAGCCAGCACAGTTGGTTGGCGTATTACTGTTTGATTTTAATACATTTATTATATTATTAATATATTTAATCAAGTGGAGTGTATTACAATATAATAATTATTCGATATTTTATGAAAACCGACATTGTAACTCGTTTTTTTTCAAGTCTTTAATAAAAACCTTGTGTATATATATACATATGTATAAATATAATAAAATTTGGGAGTAATATAATTAAAAACCGATATTACATGTATAAGAGTTAAGTAACTTTTATAAATATCACAAATATAAATATATTATATATATATATTAAATGATTTATTAAATCGACCTTTTTATATACTATAAACATATAAAATTTTACATAATAATTTTATTTATAATATTAATTAAAATTTCTACAAAAATAATAAAGGTTTAACGAATCTAAGTAATATGATTTTATAATAATATTAATAATAATTAATCATCTAGATTCTCGATTGTTTATTAGATCCGTTAATTATCTATATTTATTTGTTTCCGCATCTATTCTTTATTAGGCATTAGCTGCAAACCTTGTCCTACCATTCTCATCCTTATTATATTGTTATTCCCGTTTGTTCGTCTACTAAGGTGAGTATTTCACTCCCCTTCTTTTACTTGTTTTTAACTGTTTTGGGGACATATGCGTTCGGAGATATTTTATATTATGTAGTACTCAACTACAACTGTTTATCCTTGTGTGTTTATCAGTCTGCATAACTTGCTACTTGCTTACTTGCTTTATTTGAACGCTATTTGCTTACTTCGACAACTGATGTCCATTTTATGGCACGGTTTAGTCCTTTCTTGGTAACCAATGTCCATTTATATGGATTGGTTGGGCCCTTTCTTTATGGATTGTTTGATTGTTATGTGCTATGACTTAACTGTATATCTCACAGGAAGTGTTTGCACTTTTTCTTATGATTATTATAGTGTCTCAAATCTGATGTTATACTCACTCAACCTAGTGTTGACAAAACCTATTTGTATTTTTAACGCATATGCAGGTTATCGTGTGACGTGATTTTCAAGATTGTTTGAAAGCAACTTAGGATGCATGTTAGAGAAAAAGATACAAGAATTTAATTTTGGATGTTTATTGTATTTGTTTATTTATGAGTTTGATGTACTTGATTATTTAATTAAATCTAATAGATATTGTCACATTTAATATTGCATGATAGTACCTTAAGAGCTGTGGCAATCAGTTCACGCCTCGGTATTTCCGCCATAGGTTGGGGTGTGACACTAGGAGAGTATTTTCTAATGAAAATATTCTAAGTAAAGTCTATCCGAAGAACTGTTCACTAGCACACTTCAAGGTTACCAGGTCTGCTCGAAGATGATAAAGACCAATGTCTACCCGAAGACCTGTTTTATACTTAGAATATTTTGTAATATGTTTTCTGAATATGTATTAATGATTAGGGTTTCTAGAAGGAATGACAGCTGTTAGGGCATGCCTATAAAAGGAATATTTTAGGGCACGCATAGAGAGAGAGAGAGAGAGAGAGAGAGAGAGAGAGAGAGACAAAACGATACCTGAACATTGATTGACAACGATTTGACGGCTGACATATTCATACGGATATTCTGCCTAGAATCAAATCATTCCTTTCTTAGAACCCTAATGATTTCTGTTTTGTAATCGACCTTTCTATTAATGGATATCTTTTGAGTTTAAGAGTGTGTCTATCTTTATTGTGTCTTTTAAAGCAACAATTAGTGTGTTATTGATTCTGCCTTTAATACACTATTATTTTTTTCCAATCTAGCCCCGTCGTTAACCTTCTTGTCAACACTATTTGTGTGGGTTGCGACATAGATGAATTAAGAGACCAATCGGGACCGACATTGTTGAAGAATGCAATACGAGTCTTGTCATTCGATTGAAGAAACAAATCATTTATGATTGACTAATTAAGGCTGGAACTCTGTATCATATGCCCAAAACATTAGTACATCTAAGCGAATGGGATGTAAAAGAGCTCCAATTTGGGATAAACGTATCAAGAGAGTGAAAACCGAAGTGAAAGATGTTGAATGATCGGGTTATTCATGAAGATGTGTGACGAGATCAAATGTAAATATATGTTTTTCTTTACCGATGCTGATGGATAACTGATGACTTGCTGCTAATTGTTGAGAGATTGAACCATATCATATGCCAATTGGATTATCAAGATGATCACTTGGAGATGCTTACTTTGAGGGGGAGATCTAATACGAGAAGTTTCGAGTTTTTGGTTTGCTTAAAGAGACTAAAGATTTGTCTATCTGCACAAGCCCGAGAATCATCAGTCAACGGGGGCTTTTGACTGATCATTTGTAATTTAAAGTGTTCAAAGTTAAAGCATTCGATAGCTATGGAAAAAGGGGAGTCTGTAAGTGCATGATTTGTTGTCCGTAGCTTATAGAAGAGGCTAGGGGTAGTTTAGTCATTAGGTTATTATGTAAAATTGCATTTGCTATGGATTGTATATCGAATGAGGTCCATTTGTTAGACTAATTAGCCATTCATTAAGTTAGGAGCCCATTCGTTATGGAGATATAACGAATGTGAGCTCATTCGTTAAGTTAATCCCCATTCGTGATGGATAGATAACGAATGGGAAGTTATTCATTACAGGAACACCCCATTCGTTAGTGATGTAAACGAATGGGGACTAGGCCTATAAATAGGCAGTTCCTGTTCATACGAAGGGGGAGATCCGAGCTTAATGTATACATATCGTTACCATGTCGGATTCTCTCCATAACTATCCACCATAATGTATTTCATCCTTTAATGTAATGAACTGTAAATTATTCGTTCCTTAACGTATTCGTCTCGTTTAACGCATTGATGTATCGTGTTAGCGGCTAGATCTTGGCTCGTCGTTATAACGTATTCTCAAATATGATATTTGCATATCATTAAATTTAATATATATATATATATTATATATATATAATACATAAGTAAAGGGTAAATTAAGACGCTCATTTTAAGAGTTTTGCAATTTGTAATGCATAAGGTACAAGTGTAATAAAAGACAAAGTGGTCTTTTAAACACAATCTATACATGTTCATTTGATTTCATCAAATATAATTACAAGTTTGGTACCTCAACTTTTGTTAAATTTTGTTAATTTAAGAAATAATTACAACTTTCATCCCTCATGTTTACCCAATTTTTACTTTAACTTTATTCTTTTTGGTTTTCTTGTTATATCTTTTACAAAAATATGATTAAAACTAAATCTGAACATACCCATTTAACGAACTTATATTTATTGACGTGTCAATATAAGTTTTTTTTACAAATAAACGGTTTAAATTGTACAAGTCATTAATGCATGAATGTACAAATTAGTTTTACCACTAAAATTAATTACAAGTATAGTACCTCGACTTTACTCAAATTTTGTTATTTGAAGGATTACTTACAACTTTGACTCCCCATTTTTATGTAAATATTATTATCTTTTGATATGTTTCACAAAAATATGATTAAAAGTACTCAAATCATATAAATATCAGAATAATCAAGGCGAACTCGAGTTTAAGATTTTATCTTTAATTTTGAGCTGAGATGAATCGGCTCGGTATGATGTTCGACTCGAGCTAGGCTTGGCTCGCTAACAACCTTTTAAGTGTTGTTTCCCGCAACATCGTGCGAGCATCTAGCTAGTATGTGTGTGTGTGTGTGTATATATATGATGTTTTATATATTTTCCATCCGTGTATTGTTATATATAGACAACACACATGTAGGGCCGTCACTTTTACTCGAAAGCCGAAATCCAACCTGAGAAAACCTATACCCGAACCCGAACTAACCCAAAACGAAAACCAGAACCCAGACCCAAGTAATTAGGGTTGGTTCTCGGGTTTGATTTATAAGTTTCGGGTCAACCAGAATAAACTTTTAGTTTTGAAATTAAATATAATTTTAGGTATAATAGGCTAAGTCTTAACCATTAAAATTATCAGAATCTGAGTCTAATTGACAGTTGTCATTCCAACTATTATGGTATAATTGCTTATTGTTAATTTATGTTTTCTTTTATTACTAAAATAGCAACAGTAATCGAACAACCAAATCATGCTCAATTAAAGACAATTATGGTTCGAGTTAGTTTTACTCTTCTTTAGACAAAATAGTACGGTTTTTTCTAATAGTTTTATATCATTATAATTTACTATAAAACAATTACAATAGAGTGGCAGACAAACGGGAAACAAGCTGCGCCGCAACCCCCTTTTGAATAGCAAAGCCAATCCTGCTAAAAACGAAGTTTTGGGACCTAGAAGCTGAAGAGGTTCCGTGTACGACGCGCTGAACCCTACTAAAAAATTTCACAGCCTCTGGGGCCAGGAAACCAAATGTATCAAAGGAAAATGGTAGAAAGACATGTTGATTATCTAAACAAGTTTTCTCGTGTTTAACAACTTTGCTCGATTCAGCCTTCAACGCAGCCTGACCCACAACAAACCCACGGTCCCTGAGCCCAACAAGAGGAGACACTCCTGTAAGATCCACACATGCGTGTTTCCCCCCTGTCCACCCGAACACAAGAATATCAGCTGGTCGTAAAGTGGATCTCCCTTCAAGAGGATCCGTGAGAAAGTTAACAGGGGCCTCCTTTTTAGCAGGAATCCCTGCCCGTTTAAAAACATCACACAGAACATCCATAACCAAATCATGTCTGTATTTAAAGCCAGACAATTCTTTGCAATGCACCGCATGGTCACCAGAACATCACAAAGAACATCCCTAACAGGGGCCTCTTCTTTTGAATTGTTTTATCAACTTATGTTGGTTTATTATTTGATTATTTGCGTTACGAGCAAATAAGAATATGTTTTAATTTTAGCATTGTTTTAATTTTATTTTATATTTCTAGGATACTTGAAATCCAGTTAACCCAACCCGAAAAAACCCAAATTACCCGAACTTAAACCAAAAGAGATTTAGGTTGGGTTTCAAGTTAAGGTTTAAAACTTTAAAATCCGAAAAACTTGACCCGAAGAACAAACATGAAGAGTGAAAAGAAAAAGAAAACGGCTTTAAGAGCCCGTTTACTTAAAACCCTGTCTTAAGTAGAATTATTAATATTAATATTACGAGTCTTACTAAAAAGCCAGCTGTATATTTCTGTCTTAACAAAAAAAGAGTTTGGTATCGGGTTCTTCTTGTTGTTCCAAATTAATAATAAAATCAAATCTTGATTAAAACCCTAGCCATAGCCATAGCCATAGCCAGCACTCACATCAATCCTTAATCTCTCTCTGCTCCGATCATGGCCGTACGTTCTAATCCTTAATCTATTACAACTTCTTCTTTAGATCAATTCTGTTTTAGTCTTTCTATGATTTTAATGCGTTTGATTACAACTGTATTATAATAATAATAATAATAATAATAATTATTATTATTATTATTATTATTATTATTATTATTATTATTATTATTATTTTGTCGTTAACAAGTGTTGCACAAGCCACTAGGATTAATCAGATTGGAATTTTTTTATGTAATTTTTCAAGTTTATATGTGAATATGATACTTGAAAATAGTTCAAAATTCAAACAAATAACTTTTAATATAACACAAATCAAGCACTTAAAAGCTTCCGCTCTAGTCATTTGGGTCAAAAACTGTATTTAGGCTGATTTTATTGTGCCGGATTTCATTAAAAAGCTTCTGGACATATTTGGTTTTATCCGACTAGCTTCGATTAGCCAAAGTCGAGGCACCTTGGTCCGGTTAAACTTGAAGCTTTACAGTTATATGTTTCTTGTGGATTTGATATTGTTTTTGGTTGTGAAGTGCTGGTTCTATCTATTTACAATAATCTATTGAGTCTTGAATTACAGTAAAGCATGCTCTTCTTTGTCGGGCTATGATTGTGTCATTTGTTTGCATGATGTTTTCACGTCGTATGGCCAAATATTCGTGCTTTATGATACGTTTTGTTGTAGTGGCAAAGTTTTTGGCTCAATCATGATGCAGAGTTCTACATTTGTGACAAATTTTGATTTGTTTTGGATTGAGATGGGAGTGATTAGTGTCTCTTATTACTAATTAAGAGTATTAATAAGATGTCACCAACTACAATTTTTAGTCTTTACTTTGTTAGTTAGTTAATCTGCAATTTGTTTTAGTTGATTTATTTTTCTAATCTCATTGCTGTAGGTGCTTCTCATTTATTTATACATTGATGCAACTTGAATATGTTGCTTTTATTGGCTCCAATTGTAATAATGCCTGCATTTTTGAATTAGGATTCTCACACTTACACTAAATTGGAACAATAATTCTTTCAAGTTAAGAGTTATCTGATACAAAATTCTACTAGTTTTTATGATTTCCTAAGACAACAGCACCAACAAATTAATTCAGACACTGTACTTATTTTTGAATGTAAGGACGAATGTTCTACACATTTCCAAATGATATAAAAGTTGACACGACACGCTAACTTTATATTTTATTTAGTTGTTTGTTTGGAACTTAGTTTGAAATATGTGTATCACATGATGCGATGGATTCCATGATGTGCGCATCTTATGTTACGGTCTGGTTGGACCTTTTGTGTGACCAATATTTGAACAAATTGGACAATTGATTGTGATGGATTTGAGTTTTTCAAATTCGGTTGAACAAATATGGAACAAACCTGACCACTGATGAGAACAAAATCTAATATTTTAGTGTTTAAAGTTAAATAGTTCAAACATTATCTATAAATATTTTTTCGGTTGAACAAATATGGAACAAACCTGACCGGAAGCAGCCTCTCTATCCCTATGGGGTAGAGGTAAGGCTGCTTACATCTTACCCTCCTCAGACCCTACCATAGCTTTGCTATTTGTGGGATATACTGAGTACGATGATGATGATGATGATGATGTTTTTTATTATGAAAACCTCGCATTCGTGATGTGCGCGCTTCACACATTGTGCATCACGCCTTGGCTTTTGAGTGCAAAACGCATCGATTACCACAGCACTTTTTAAAACCAAGGTTTGCAAAATATTTTAGCTGTCTTAACTTACTTAAGGTTATAATTGTATATGGCTTTTCTATATTTATTCTTCTTTGCATGGTTGTTAGTTTTACTAAGGCAAAATCATATAATGTTTTTATTCTACCACCTAAATCTTTTATGTAATGTTTTTGTAATTATAATTAGCATGTGTTTTTATAAAAAGAAAAACCAAAAAATTAACAGTAAACTATGAAACGACTCTTTTAACCCAAACTTTTGCTTAATCATTTTGCAACAGCATTTGTGCATTGCTATATAATATTATAATTTCTCATGACTCTCCACTCACAGACACGTAACCTTGCTCTTTTAAATACTCATAATGTGTGCTAAATTATATCAATGTATTTTAATTGTATAAATTTTTTCCAAATCTGTAAATACATTAGTGTTAATTAAAGGCATCAATATATATAGGAAAAAGGTCCACCATTACCAAAGTTTGGTGACTGGGATGTGAACGATCCTGCGTCAGCCGAGGGATTCACTGTTATTTTCAACAAGGCTCGGAACGAGAAAAAGACCGGCGGCACAACAGACTCTCCACCTAAAACTGACCCCACTTATAATAAGCCTGGGACCGCCACTCTTGGGAAGCCTCAATCTGTAAGCTGCTTATGCATTTTCTTTACTTGTTTAAAATACAAACTTATTTACCTAGTTACCTACTATTTTGAGTGAATAGTTTTGGGTTCAAGAATCGGGTTGTTTCTCAATCGTAAAAAAAATAACACAGACAGACATATAGGGGAGTTTTTAAATCAAAACGAAGAAATATGTTAACTGCGAGAACCATATAATACACTTGTGGTGGTACTTTAAATGGGATATATAAGACGGTTATGTAACTGACACACCACACATATTTACATGTATATATATGTAGCAACCACCAAGTTACGAGAAAATTACTACCAATCTATCAATTTTTGAATATTTTTTTTTCATTTTTTAACTATAAGATTGATATTGTAAAAAAAATATATGTACCTAATGAAGTTACATATATGTATCTCATACATCATCATCGTACTCAGTATATCCCACCAATAGCAAAGCTATGGTAGGGTCTGAGGAGGGTAAGATGTAGGCAGCCTTACCTCTACCCCATAGGGATAGAGAGGCTGCTTCCGGTGAGACCCCCGGCTCGATAGTAGTTTTGCATCAAGCCTTGGACATAAGGCACATAGCACTCAATCATCGAGACACCGGCTGATCGGTGCATGTACCCTTATCTTTCAGCTATCAACGCCACTACATGATGCCAGATTAACCGTCCGTCACTTTTAACGTTATTTTCACGAGATTAGTAAAATAACGTCAAAATTAGTGCAATTTCACTTTTGCCCACCCGAGGGTTCACACATATATACATCATATGTGCGCACCGCAAGCAGGGCTAATATATGTATCTCATACAATGTACATATATGTAGCTTAACTGTTAGATATATGTAATAACTCGTTAACTAGACATTTTTTAGGGAAAGATTAAATAAGATATTAAAAGAATTAAAGAAAAAAACTTTTTTAAAAGTGGTTTTCTCATAGTTTTCTTGTTATTCATAAAAGTTTCCAAAAATATTTTGTCAAAATAAAATTATATTATTTCAGTAATAATCTAGTTTTTATTTTAATAAAATGACTTGGGAGTTTTTATGCGTTAAAATTATATTTCACTGGCTTATGACCTGCTGTCTTTTTAACTAATATGTATATGATTTTGGGTTTGACCATATAATTACAACCTGAATCAACCCAACACATGTTTCTATAAAAGCGTCTAGAATTGATTAATTTTTGGAGATTTGTTTGGTTGATATTTTGAAGACTTTTATTTTGTTTGTTGCAGAAAAAGTGGTTCTGCTGCATGGCATAGAAGTAATGAGAGACTGCTGGTATCTTATTGCTGTCTTTGATTTTTATGACGATAATGTTAACCTTGAACAAGCAAGTATATGATGTCATTGCCTTTTCTTATTAATAAGTGATTTTTGTTTGTTATTATTTTCGTATTTTATGGTTGCTCTCTATTATGATTTGTTGGCCATATGGATGTTTAAGGTCCTCTATCATTAATAGTTTACTCTCACGCATGCTAAAGCGTTCATGGTTGTCGAAACAAACTAAACTGGTCATCAGTTTGCTTATGCAAGTGTTATCCAACTGGCAATTTCTTTCTCAAATTTAAAGCGATATGGATTTGAGTTTTGGTTTTAAAACAGCCAAAGCGGATTTTGGTCTGTAATATTAAACAAAGCATGGCATCTTCTAAGCTTACATGGTGTTAAAAGTTTTAGTTTATCTGTATTTTATTAAACAAAGCAAAGCATAGTATCAAAGCAGATTTGGTCTGTATTTTATTTAGTCGATGGATGTCAATTAGCTTGTTGAATAGTTATAAAATTTTGGTAAATTTATGTTATGTTTAAACCTTAATCAAAAGGATTTAACTTGCATTGTAACTTTAAACTCGCTACAACCAGACCATAATCAACACTACTACTTGAAAGTTGAAACCATTTTATTTGTTGAAAACTAGTTCTAAACCACCTCAAAAGCTGGCTGGCTGGCTGGCTTTGATTTCTTACTTAATCCAACTAGAATGACATGCATATCTTAACGTGACATCAACCGAATATATATATATATATATATATATATATATTTTGTAAAGGGTACATAAAAAAATAAACCCAACCGTTATCCAAATTTTGTAAATTTATAGGAGTAGCAACATTTGACTTCAAAATCAAATTTAACTCTTTTACGCGTGACTACACCTTTCCTCTGAGACACGAACTCGTATTTCTTGCTAGTTCATCTCCAGGGCCTTTCATTTATCTTGTAATATAAGCACATGTTGTTAAGCACAACATGTCTGTTTACCTTATTCTGGTCGCACACAATAATGGTATTTTCTTTCCATATATATAGTATTATTATTATTAAACTTTGATTTCCTTATATTGCCTCAAACATATGTATTCTAGAGCTGAGGGTCTCTCTGAAAGCCACCTCTTTATCCCTTTGGATAGAAGTACGGTGTGCTTACATCCTACCCTCCCCAGACCCTACTTATAGCTTTGCTGTTGGTGGGACATCACTGGGTATAATTGATTGATTGTTAAGCACAACACTTTTATAGTTTAGAATAAAAACCAAAATCCACTTTGACTTCCAAAAGTCAAAACATAATACTTTTCCAGATACAAAACAGATCGTATGCTTTCATTAATTTTGTATTCAATCGTCAAGCACAAATATTTGAATTAGAGTGAAACAGAGAATAATACATTAAAGACGATATAAATTGTTTGACCACACATTGGTCTGTTTAAACTGCATCTTGGCTTTAAACCAATAGCCAATTGCATTTTGACCCGAATATGCTAAATGACTTACACGACCATAAGTTCTGGTGCTATCTGTTTCTAGTAAATTGGGGATTAAATCTACTTTGGTCCCTGTTTGACACATTCTTCAGCCCTTGTAAGCGCATCTGTCAGCACGTCTATTGTCCAATCCTTCACATCTTCCTGCAGGCAGATTGAATGTACAATACTTATTAACCACCATCCACCACAATCCTGCAATTACTTTATCAGATTGGGTTTGTTTTTCTTTTCTTTTTTAATTTTTTTTTTAATTTCTTAAAGATGGATACACAAGTAATGAACTATTTCCTGCAATTAGTTGAACATTCCCCTGTATGAACTTTGAGCCAGAAGTCAGCTATAAAATAATATGATCCACACACTCGTGTAATCTAGAGGTGGCAACTTTCATTCATTTACTTATGAACGCATGGTTTGCGTTTTATCAGTAATGGGTCAAATCAATATTTTTTTGGCTACAAGGTGAATTGTCCAAATGGGTCAGGTTGAAATTTGTCCAAAGTTTATTTTTAATGCAGACACCATCCTGAGTCGTTTTATTCAGAGTATTATTGTTACAATATTTTCTTTGTAATCACAATTAACATATTGATTAGATTGGACAAACAAGTATATGGGTTAGCGCATGCTAAAAAATGATCATTAGCATTTTCCATTAAATGAATGAATACAAAATGACCAAAATACCCTTAATATTAAAATAAATAAAAATTGATAAGTGAAGGACATATCAAGATGCGAGGTAATAACAGGAACATACGGACATTTAAAAAGAATTATGATTTAGTTGATAATAAAAAAACTTGCATGGACAAATAAAAATAATAGGAATATAGTTAAAAAGTTTACCATGTGTAGTGGCTCCCCAGTTCTTATACGTGCATTAGGACGAGCAAGCTTGGACTCAAATGGAGTTCTCGGCCTTACTTCTCGGAACTCTTCCCATTCTTCTCGAGTAAGCATCCTACGGTACCTTGACCGGGGGGAGCATTTTGTATCTTCTTCTCTATCCTTTCTTGTGAATGTGCATCATCATACTGCCACCATATTATTATTATTATTATTATTATTATTATTATTATTATTATTATTATTATTATTATTAATCATACAAACTATGAGCTTTACAGGATTACTACTTCCACTGGTTTTCAGGCCCAAATTGCATCATTTAAAGCTTTAGGCCTGTAAACGAAAGGACACGCACAGGCATGTTCAGGCTCGTTCGCCACCAAACAAGAAAGCGATTGAACACGAACAATAAAACGAACGGCTTGATTGTTTACATTCAATAAAAAAATTGAATTCGTTCGTTTTTGTGTTTGTGTTTATTCAATAACTATACAAATGAACAGTTCACGAACGGACATAACTGAACACAAATGTATGAGCATAAATTAGCGAAAACCAATTAAAAGAAAATGTGAACATCAATCTGTTGGGCTAAAAACTAGAGTAAATTGTCTAGTGTGATACTTTAATTTCATAAAGCCAGACAAAATAGCTACCGACCTAAAAAAATTAAATACATATACAATAGAATGTTTATGAACACAAACGAACTTAAATGAACAAACTGAACAAAGGAGACATGTGTTCATGTCCGTTTGTTTAACTAAATGAACAAACAATGTTTGCGTTCGCTCATTTACTAAAATAAACTTCCTGCCGTATGGTTCACAAACAGCCCAATGAGACATCGGTTTGACGGTCAATTTCCGTATTTACTCATGACAATGATTAATAACCTCAAAAATCCACACTCACAAGTGATGATAGCATTCTCGTATATAATCAATTTTTAGTCGCTCATCCCCTATAAACATATCCTGTACCAATCTGAATAAACAAAAGCAATCATCCATAACCACCACTGGTGCTTCAGGAATCATATAATACCTCCAACTTTTTTAGGGGTGAGCAATAACCGGAAACTGAATTAACAGTTAAAGGGTTATCCGAAATTAACAGAATCATTCATATTTTCATGCATTTCTAAATTTTTATACCTCCATTTAATGTATTTCATGTTTTATACAACCAATTCATGTGTTTAATTTGATTGAGCTAATAACCGAACCGAACCGAACCGCGCATAAATGATGTACCATCATGAGGAGTTTGGCGAAAAGTGCGATCCCGACAACAGTGGCGAAGATGGGCATACTGGCGGTATCGAGCCACGCCAACGACTCGGGTGTTTCGACAAACAACCGGTTCCTTTTGGGGTTCCTTCTCCGTCGATCTTTCTCTAATTCGGCTATCTTTTTCTTGAATGCGTCACTAGGACTAGGGCTGCTGCGTCTGCTGGTGTGTAACTGTCTACACATTTGGAACACTGATCGCTTTGATGCTTCCATTGCGTTCAGAGAAGAGAAATGGGGTTTTTTTTTGGTTAACAGAAGATGAAGAATAATTATTAATTAATATTATTAGCAGGCATTTGGGGTTGTCATTCCCAAAATGTCATTTGGGTCGGCTTAATCGGACAAACCCGTATTATAAATAGATTGGGTTTTGGATTTAAGTTAACCAGCCCAAAGTCCTTGGTTGACGGGTGTGTTTTTTTGGTTTTGAGGTGTTGGCAGGGGAAAGTGATCCGATAACTGGCCCATTTAAGTACGGGTTATTCGGGTTAGTTTCGGGCTGGGTTGTTCGGTTTTCGAGTTTAAATGTTAATTGAAAGAAATGTCTTTTCACAAAATATGGTTGCGTTACTAAATAAATATCATAAAAATTTAAACATCATATGATAATATGATATGATAATGTACTTTAAAAGTCTAAAATAAACTATAAAATATGATAATTTATATAAAAAAAAGACCCTAAAATAAAACGAATTAATAGAAAAAGACAATAATTGTTCGGGTTGTTTTCAACCGTTTCGGGTCGAGTTATTTGGTTTTTTGTTGAGAAATAAATGACTTGATAACTAAACCATTTAAGGTTTGGGTTATTCAAGTATGATTATAAAATAATCACACACCTTGAGTATGTGATTCAAATAAGTCATAAAAGAAAATAATTCTGAGAATAATAAGAAATGGCCCATTAATGAAATTCTTCTTCATTCTCAATGCATCAAGCAATAAAGCGTCGACTAGTTCCTGTGTTCTTTGTAGATTTGATATTAAAAACTTCTGTTTATCAAAATGATTACACACCTGGTAAAAGATAAGGCACATCTTCCCTTTAAAATGAACATTACATCTATGCTCAATCATAACACAAACACAAACACAAACACAATCACAAGTTTACATTACATAAAATCACAACGATATGCATGAAAATATGCATCCTCGTTAAAAAAAAAAATTATAACATAGTTTAGCCTTCGGGTTTAGTTTAGGGTTTTATTTATTATTATTATTTTTTTTGGGGAAGGGGGGGGGGGTAAACACTTTTCATTAACATTTACCCCGTAAAATAAGAAATCTCATTAACATTTTACATGTAAAACAACAGTTTATAAAAACTTTACATGTAAAATAACACTTTTAATTAACATTTTACACGTAAAACAATGAAGAACAACCAATTCAAGCCCAGCCTTTCATGTCTTCTCTTAGAAAGGTGTTTTTAGATTTAGGGAAAAGTACCTAAGTATGTTGGACCTTTGGGCGAGGCCCGCATTGATAAAACATTAGATTTATGTGGAGGAACCTATCGAATTCATGGACTGTGATATCAAGATACTCAAACGTACCCGCATGCCTATCGTAAAGGTCCGTCGGAACTCTAAATGTGGTCCTGAGTTCACTTGGGAATGCAAGAACCAAATGAAGCTCAAGCACCCTCATCTTTCATCAACCATACGACTTCTACTAGTTGAATTTCGGGGACGAGCTTCCCAAAACTAGGAGAGACTGTAATAGTTTTGATTTTATGTATAACTGAATTGGGTCGACCCCTGTAACAAAGAAGGAATCCTTTAACACTTAGGATCCGTCACCATGATATAATACTACCCTCATGATTAAACCATGTCCCTGAGATTTGATAAAAGAAAGGTGCATTTGCGGTTAATTCGTTGTCATTGAATAAGTTATTAGGAATATGACGAAACGGAAGACCAGAGAAAGAAAGAAGAATGCACCAAAATGCAGGTGTTGCGCCAAACACACTTTCTTGTTGTAAGTGAATGCAATGAAAAGACCCGGAAATAGCGAATAATGGAACAATTCATATATTGACGTGCTCATTTCAAAATTGATATTTATTGAATTTGAAATAGTTCGTAAATACACAATAATAATTCAAATAACACTACATTGGGAAATCAAATATTATTAATTTAAATTAAATCCTAAAGGTTCGATGAGTTTCCTTCTTCCTTGCAAGCATCGATTCAACTTGTAGTACGTTTAGAATAGTAATAATTTTTCAACATTTAAGTTTGTGGGAATTCATAAGTTAAGAATATATAATATAAAAACGAATAAAAATTCACTTGTCAATAGGTAACATTCCCAACATAATGTAAATGGAAAACATTTAATAAGTTTTCCGTTCCTTTTCCACACAAGTCGAATTACTAGGGGAATGAGAACCATCATTATTTTCGACATAAAGTCGAATTAATATGTGGTGCAGATACGTTCCGTCGGACCCTCCTACTATGAGTATGATTATGTGCATGAGTTATTCCACCAAAAGCAAACACATTGCAAGTAATACACAAAATTCATAAACAAATATGTAGAAAGATGAAATGTTCACGACAATTTTGTGAATTGATTTGCAAACATGGAATCATGTAATAACAATGAAAAACGTAATGTGCTACACACCAAAAACATTGTAAAACATGAAAAGTGGGTATGGGTTATGAAAACTCACTTGATAAGTTAAGTGAGTTGAAGATAAAATAAGCATTTAAGTGAGCTAACCTGATAAGTTTGATTCGACAAGTGATCCTAGAAAAATATAAAATATTTCTAGGTTCAAATTAGTATTTAAAAAAAAATGAAAAGATGAAATATAAAAGTCGTGAGTTCGGTTTGTCGTTTGAAGTTTCAAAGCTTTGAAGAGAAATTATATATTTCACTATAAAATTGTTCTCTATAATTTTTAGTCATAAAAGTTTTTAAGTAGTTTAATTTAGTTGTAAACAAAATATTACATTATAATACTGTTTAATCATGTTTAAAAGTTTGGCTCGTTTCAAGAAAACCGAATTAACCTAAAAAGTTAGAAAAATAAGTTAAGCGAGTGTTTCGTTTTTGGTAGGACACAAACTTAGACATTATGTCGGGTTTGGTTCCGACATGAGGAAGATATCATTTTAGAATTATAGAGATGAAAGAATCATGTTTTTATAGTTAAAGTTATAAAAAATCCAAACTTTGACCGGCTAGTCTCCAAAGCGGGCAAGGTTCGTTTTTTGTGAACTAGCACCATTGTGAAATTATTTTCAACATAGCGTCGAGTGCTAAATGATGAAGTAATGTAGAAAAATAATACAAGATACCCGAGGAATAAAGTTGAAACTTGAACGGTTTGACTTTTAAGAATCAAAGTAAGCAATGGAAACCAAATTGAAAGCCAAAATCGATTTTGAATGAGAATTGGGTTGTGGCAAAGATTGAGCAGAGGTAGAGGAATCTTTTTATAGCCATAATGTAGTTGATAATAAGGCCAATGTAAAAGCCAGTAAAACAGAGAGTTTTTGGGCATAAAATCTTGAGATTGAATTTATTAACAAAATTTCAGACAAAGAGTTATGTATACAGAATGGAATAAATTCTAGGTGTAGATTACAACTTCCAAATTGAGTCAATTGACGAGAAATTGGCCAAACTTGATGCTAGTCGTGAAACAAGCTCGTTTTAATGATTCTGCACTTGCGTTGCGAATCGCGACGGAATGAGAGAGACAAGATTCGTGTAATGCGACCCAAATTTTATCCGAGAAGAACCCAAGGATTGTCACGTTACATGAAGGGCCCTTCACGATGCGCGGCACATTCAGTTTTCCAGATTTTTAAGTTTTTCACTTTTGTCGTTTGACTTGGTTTGGATGCAAATTTAATATTAGAGAATATTATAGAATATATTTTTAAAGTTTTAGTATTATAGTGTTACTATAATTTGGATATTATATTTGATTATGTTTCCTTGTATTTATCTCTTGTAATATATAGTTGATCAATAATACATTACACCATACATGGTTTTCATTATTTTACATGGTATCAAAGCTTTAGGGTTCTGGCCTATTTCTTTCTCTTCTCCTTGTTCTCGTCCTGCCCCGGGGATGCATATATCATTGACTACGGTCTACCCCTTCTGCTGTTTTTTGATTACAATATACCGCCACCACCATCGCCATAGACTACTATCTATCCCGGTGCCTCTTTCTATCTCTAACCGATACATGACACATACGAATAGAAGTAAAAGTCACCGCTTCATCACACGCCGCCAACTACTTGTTATGTCTTTCGGTTTTGACTTTTGAGCGCAGTACACAATCGTGTTTAAAACTTGAAGAACCACTTTTGACTTTTGAGCTTTTTGATATTTATTCTCAAATTTGATTTTCCTTTTGATATATTTGTTTTCACCTTCTCAAACAATTCTTTTACTTATCTTGTTATTTAGATTTTGCTTTTTTATTTTTATTTTCTAATTGAAAAAAAAATATATCGTCTGATTGAAAAAAAAGGGTACTTTTTTATTTATTTAGTTTATCTCCCATTCACAAAGTTCTTTTGTATTGTAATTTCTTTAGTTTTTGTTTTAATTTTACTTTTTTTCTCCGTCATTAATTTCTTTAAAAAGAGTAGATTTTATTTATTATTATATTGCCGTTGTGTTGTAAAATCATTGCCTTGGTCGACTAAGTTTTAGCTCCTGTAGTTGTAGTTGCAGTCGAAGCTCATATCATCATGCCTATCCACCGCCTAACTACGGTCAAGACGTTGTCGATCTTCTTAGATCCTACAACCGAGATAGTTCCTGCTCTACGTGACAACCGATCGTGTATTCACAAGCTTTGTGCTCCAGTCTGATCGTTCGATTTCCTACCGCTCTGACTGCGGGAGGATATTAAAGAATATTATAGAATATATTATTAGAGTTTTAGTATTATAGTGTTACTATAATTTGGAGATTGTATTTGCTTATGTTTCCTTGTATTTATCTCTTGTAACCCTATATATAGTTAATCAATAATACATTACACCTTACAGGGTTTTTATTATTTTACATTTAATTAAGAGACATGAAATTCGATATGTAGAAGAGCAAGCAACATCATAACAAAGCAATTGACATAAATAACATAAATACTCAATAAATTCATCATTTTATTAATCAATAAAGATTCAATTACAAAGTAGGTCAGGGGGTTTTGGGCTGGTTTGGTAAACAAATCAAAATTAAAGATCAGAATTTGATAAATGTCACATGAAATGCTTATTTGATGCTTAGACATGCTTACACTTATTTCTGATCGATATATAAACTCGTTAAACCAACATGGAACCTAAACCTAAACACTCCAATACATCCCATCACATCTCAAACATACCATATAAACCTAAAACAACACCTATATGTGCCTTAGTACGTTATAAAAAGTTTGTCACATCTTCTTCTAACTTCTAAACATTTGTTTACCGCGTACCGTCCACTACTGACAACTACGTCTAACTAAAACTTTTATTTTTGGAACAACAAATTAAGTAACGATGGGTACTCCGTACGCGGCCCCCATTGGCTATAGGTAGCAGCCACGAGTCCGGACGGAAGGAGCCCCTAGCGGTCCACCTATTGAAGGATTCCCCGGATAAAACCCGACCCCCACTCCCGCCAAACGGCACGACAACGAGGAGCGGTAAAACCAGGTGAGATAAGGACTTGACCCCTGATATGCCAGGGTCATCCCTCATATCTCCCATATAAATTGATGACAATGAGGTTTGAACCCCTACCTCTCTCTAGTAAAGTGAGTGCTCTACCATTGAACCACATCCAATTTATACGTCTAACGAAAACTAATTTTCATTTCTAAAAGTTCAACATAATCATTTCTTAGTAAAGAACAACTTTCCTTAAATAGAACCCTAATTATAAATATTTGTATATGTAAGCTTTTCGGGTTTACGAAGACCAAACCAAGCCCAACCCCCCCCCCCCCCCCCCCCAACTAATTAAAGTTTTCGAACCCCTCTTCCTCTTAAAAATCTGGCCCTCTTTCTCCATATGACATCCCTCAATCCTTAAACTTGTTCTCCAAGTAGTTACCTTATGCATAGACCTTCTTAGGTTTACTATAAATACAAAGGCCTACCTCCTCCCTTCCCTTTTGTTAATTTTCGAAATCCCTGAAGGCTCCTCCCAAAGCAACAAGAAGTCGTCCTCCTTTATATCTTACCCTCTAGTTTCCGGAAAGAAGGAACAAGTACAAAATAAATACTCAAATATTCAAGTTCCACCGATTCAAAGTTTCTCTTTTATTTATCATTCTCTACTCCTCAATCCTTTCCTTTTTATTATGAACATCAAGATCATCTTAATCCTAAACCAACCCTAAACTATAACAACTTGATCTAACAAACATGCTAACGTTCAAAGGATCATGTTTGCTTTGGCGGCTTGCCTTCACATACGGTGAATCCTCTATGTGTTCTATTACAAAAATTGACTCCGTCGATGCTTTAGAAATATATGGGGTAACTTAAAACCATGTAACTAACCTTAAAAACATTATAACAGATCTGCTTTCAATTTTTCATAACCCGAAAATGTTAAAACACAGTAAGACCATGTGTAGTCATAAAGCCCCACCCCTGGGCGTTATGCGTTACGTGGTGCCCAGTCAGAGTTATGGTTTTTTACAAAAACAGGGTGTAGTCATAAAGCCCCACCCCTGGGCGTTATGAGCTACGTGGCGTCCAATCACTTTTTACACTTTTTTGTTTTTTTATTTTTATTAAGAATAATTAAATAACAATAATATTTTATTAAATAAATATTACATTATAATAAAAAAAAACTACTACTCGTCTTCTCCCTCGTCGTTTTCATCGTCTTCGCCCTCATCGTCGTCGTCGTCGTCTTCATCATTGTCTTCATTGTTGCCCTCGTTTTGATTCTCGTTTTCACCAGGCAAACGCCGATTCATCCAAAGATGTTGGACCAAATCTCCCTTTAGTGCGTTATGTATCTCTCTTGACCGCACGAAATCCGAGTTTTCGATTCTTCGCTCCATACTTGCTGGAGTTCGTGGTGGATCCGAGTCCGGTATGAAAGTTGGACATATTGCTCTTCCCTCGTCCTCGATAATCATGTTATGCATTATGATACAAGCATACATAGCAGATTTCATTCTTTCTAAAGACCATAGACGACAAAGATTTTTAACAAAATGCCATCATTGTTGAAGAACACCAAAACACCTCTCAATATCTTTTCTCGCAGACTCTTGTACTTTCTTAAAATACTGTCTTTTTTCATCCAACGGGTCTCTGAATGTTTTCATGATTATCGCATACTCTGAATATATTCCATCACCCAAATAGTACCCATGATGGTAGAAGTTATCATTAGCCCAAAACGAAGCGACGAGAACGATCCCGGATATATAACTTTCCATCACAGGCGACTGTTCTAAGATGTTTATGTCACTGCTGGAACCGGGAACACCAAAGAATGCCGACCAAATCCAAAGGTTGTATGAAGCAATCGCTTGAAGGCTGACCGTTGGTCCATTTTGATCACCTCGTGTGTATTGACCTCGCCATGCAGTTGGAGAATTACCTCATTCCTAATGCATGCAATCTACATTCTCTATCATGCCGGGTAAACCATGCATCCTTGTATGGGCCTCGTAAAGACGTTGTAGATTGTTCCAGTTGGGCTCTCTCAGATAATGTGGTCCGTATAGTTTCAATATTCCTATATTTTACACAACTTTTATAAAATAATTGATTAAAGTAAACAAGTGATATAATTATTTAAAAAATGAAATGTACCATAACAAAAATACTCCAAGGTGTCTCGAGTTGTTTTATCGGCCATATTTAAATACTCGTTGTTGATATCGGCCGTGTTTCCGTAGGCGAGCACGCGTACGGATGATGTAACTTTCTGAATAGCCGTGAATCCTACTGTCCCTCGACCATCCGGCTTATGCTTAAAGTAATCAAGCTCACTCTCTAAATCATTGGTGATGCGCATATATAATTTTTTAGGCATTCGAAAGCGACGCCTAATGGTCTTCGGGTTCTTGTATCTCGGCGAGTCGCCGAAGTAACCCGCCATCAACCGGTTGTTGGCTTCGGTACGATCTCGTTCGATATATGCTCTTTTTGAAACGAGAGGAAGAAGGAGAGCTAATCTCACTCGTAACAGAACTCATATAAGTTGTCGCGAGCACAATCATACTCGTAACCGCCTCTTCCTCCGCCTCGTCTTCGGCTTGTTGTTCGGGTCCGAAAAACTGATTATATATTGAAGTAGGAGAATCAATTTATAGGGAGGTTGGTGTGATGAAATATAAAGAAGAAAGAAAGATTTATAAATTTGGTGGGTTTTGATTGGGGATGAAGTTGGTTAATATATAGAAAATAATTTTTTTATTTTCAAACGGTCATATGACCGTTCGGAGAGGATTTGATTGTTTATTTTTTTATTTTTTTATTTTTCGCGTTATGTGTAAAACGCTAGGGGAAAAAAATTGGCCAAAACGCCCGGGGGGGGGGTGCCCCCAGCGTTATCCACCATAAAGCTAGCATAAAGCCCCCACTACGCTAGGCCTAAGGTGCAACCCTAATCTTAACAGTTTTCTGCAATGGACTTAGCACGACCATACAATATTAAGAATAAAAGGATATCGATCAAAATAGAATTCCATGATTAAGTTCATCGAAAGGCGAATCCAACAAAGTATAGAATGTCGAAAAACTCCTTCATTTGACCCCTGAACAACCAAAACATATCAGGTGCACAGTTATGTAATTTCTGATACATTTGGCTACCCGTTATCTGGGTCCATGTTGAAAAACTCTTATAAACAAAAGCTTTAAGGGATTCGTTATTATAACTAATAGGAAAGTTTCATAACATTTAGTAGTCGTATGATATTTTTAGTGCGTGCATAAAAGTCCAGCACAGAATTTGTCCAAATCTGGATTGAACAAAATCAATTAAAACTCAACTTAAATATTCTTTGGTTCTAACTAACACTTTAACATTCCTAGACCATAAACCAACCCTAAACAAATTTCTTGGTTCTCTTAGGGCATCTATCATATTCATTGATTGTTCAAGCATTTGTGTGAATTCATTCATTTTCTAGAAGTGAGAACATAGCCCCATTTTCTTTATATTTTATTTTTTGGGATGGAACGGATGAAACATGTAACAAGTTAAACATATGAAAATACAATTTATTCAAGTAAAATTCAAACATAACAAGTTATATCATTTGTGCTCATTATGTTAACAAGTTCGACATGATAAACTCACATCTTTATGCAATTATTAACTTATTATCTTGACAATGATAGTACAAATATGAGACTATAGGTTGGAAGCCACATCATACATTATTGGACAAACCATGGGGGCCACGCATGAACTTATCATTAGGATTGACCATGATCTTATATCATGTGTTTTGTTACTTTATGTGCTATTTGATTACTTGTTATAAATTGTAATATACATTCACATGTCATCTTATATGAGATTTGGGTTTACAAGTTGAACAAAAGGACAACGGTACCCTGTTATCAGGAGAACTATGTTCATTAATTGTTTAGAAATTTGGGTTCAAAGGCTCATGTGCAACGACAACTCCTATGGCTACATGACTAGTCCTTGTTCCAAGTCTAATTAGCAAGCCAATCGATCAACACCTTTACATGTCAATAATTGGAAGCCCTTGTATATCTCACTACAAGCAGGCGGATGACATCATGTTCCTTTTGTTAGTGTGCAAGATATTAGTTTGTATCTAAAGAGTCACACATGACCGTTGTTAAACGCAGTTTCAAGTATATGAAAGATCAACCTTGTCCAGGGTTGTGGTATCCAAAATATTCTCCATTAAAGTTACGTGCATATACTGATAATGATTATGGATTCTGCAACTTAGACTCAACGTTAACTTCATACGGATGTCAATTCCTCGGTAACCATTTGATTTCATGGAAGTGCATGAAGCAGGTGACAGTATCCACATCAATAGCTTAAGCTGATTTTTTTGCCACATCCTGTTGCTATACCTTAGTCATTTGGATCCATGTGTATTGTATCTATGTGTTTCTTTAACACTCCTATTCGGTGTGATAATGATGCATCTATGTGTATTGTAGAAAATCCTATCCAACATTCAAAGAAGAAACAAATAGACACTGAGACGCATTTCATCCATGATTTCTCTAACCAAAAGCTTTTGTATTTGGAAAACAATAGTTTAAACTTTAATCAACCTTATGTTTTGATAATGACTTAAACAAATACTTGTGACATAAAAGAGTATTATTTCATCATTGATGCTATATGTTGACTAATCATCATTAGTCATAATTAAGCAAATTGATGAACTTAATGAAAGACTACACACTTAAGATCAATTATGGTAAAATTAACAAGTTAAATTCACAAAGTGTTGCATGAAGAATTCTACATCAACATCGAAGATGAAGAATTGATCTATTAATCAACAAAGTAATACATGCAGATTTTGGGTATGTTTTGTAGGGAGCTTTTAGGAGCTTCTAGCTTTTAATAAAAATGCTCATACTCAATAAAAAACTTTGTTTTGTTGAAGAAACTTGAAGCTTTTAGGTTATGAGAAAAAGCTTGAAGTTTGAAGCTCCTACTAGTAGCGTTAAGCAAAAGCTACAAGCTTTTAGTATTTATAATTACTTAAATAACCTCCAAGATATATACGTTTAGTATTATGTTTTTTTTAATCATGCACATTTTTGTCATTTTATACGTTTTGTTAAAGCTACACATACCCTGCCAAACACCTAAATATATTTAAAAAAGCTACATCTATAGTTACCAGCTACAACTACCAGCCACCAACTTCCAGCCACTCGCTCGTTTTTCCCAACACCTGAACATATCTAAAAAGCTACAGCTACCATTCTACATCAACAATGAAGATGAAGAATTGATAGATTAATCTTCAAAGTAATACATGAAGATTTCATACATCAAAGTTATATATGAAGATTTTGTTGGGGTTTAACAAGATTATCAAAGTCATATAACCATATTAATATGAAAAACGCAGCGGATAAAATAGTTTTAAATCTTGTTATTTAGATGAATATATAAAACTGATTTTATATGTAAAACCCAAAAACCGGATCCATATACGAAACTACACATGATCAAAGTAAACCAACCATAGGGTGTTTTCAAAATGCTACCTTTCAAGATGAATAATTGAAGAAGAGAATGATATTGAATGGCTAATGGGCTAGTTTTCAAAGTAGAAGATCCTCAAGCTTGTATACCCTTCAAGCTTCCAACAAAACACCATTGATATGCTAGGATTTAATTTCACTATGCTAGGATTTAATTTCACTTGCTAAAGAAAAACTATTTCCTTTCTTTCCTTTTCTTGGCCGAAAATATCAAAGAGAGAGAGAAAATAGAAAGAGATTCAAACTGAATGCACTTGGAATGGCTATGAGTTGTGTTGTTCCAAAAAAGAAAAGAGGGATATGAGTGGTTTAAAAGGAGGTGGGAGGCCTCCAAGGAAGTGGCCGGCCACCCCCTATTATTATTATTATTTTTTTTTTTCTTTTCTTTCATCAAATGATTTAGTTACATTTATGAACTATTTAAAACTTGGTGACATGTAACACTTTTAACATGTCACAAGTTACATGCAACATACCATAACCTTTATCTTATATATTATTTAACCAACTTAAATAACATCATAAGATAATCTCTCGAAATAAATCATCCATATAATTTATTAATTTCTCAAGTGCAAATATTTAGAAACCCATTTTCTAAATATCGTAAGTGTTAATATTTATTTACTATGACATATCATCTTTAAATAAATATTATTGGTGTTTGTCTAGCTTGTTATTGGATATGACCCGACTTGAATCATAACGTACTATCCACATCGATTTAATATGTGTCTTAGGCAGACTGATTCCAATGAGAATGTTTGGTGTAGGATTTGTGATGTGTATGGACATCATACATATTCATGTCAAGATAGAATCACTATTGAACCCTTCAGTGTACCAAATTCTAAAATATATGGTCAAGATTTTATGTTTTACAAGAAGAAATATGTTGAATTTATGATGAAGGGGATGTAGAAGGATGAATGAGTGGGTGTGAAGAAAGAAGTATTGATAGCCAAGAAATTGGTGAAGAAACTGTCACTAAAATCCAATGTTGTAAAATTCGGATTCCAAGGTCATCGAACATCAACGTTGTCGCCTTTTCCCAACTCGGCCAGCATACTCGACAAGGTCCAACTCGATCAAAAGTCGGAGTACTCGGCCTCCAAAGTCAACCCGACCACCAATTTTTTTTTTATTATTTTTTAGTAAAAAATAAAAAATAGCAACAAAAATATGAAAATTTTTAATTATGTTTTTTCATATGAATTATGCTTATTTTGACGTGAATTATGCTTGTAACACATATATAATATCCGATAATTATTTTATATTATATTTATCATGTCTGAGTACAAGCCGAGTACTCCCTACAAGGGGGTTGGCTTCCTATGGACCCCCTAGCAAGTTTTTCAACATTACTAAAATCTCAAGATTCAGAGAATTCCATTGACTATATCAAATCAATACCATCTGAAATGAAAATAAAATCACAAAAAAATCTTTCTAACAGAGATAAGAATGTAAACTTAATGGTGATGAGAAGTTTCTATAAAAGAATGGGTATGAGCCAAAGGGGTTTTCTTTGGGAACCAAAGGATGAAACACCAAGAACTATTCTAAAAGGGGGAATTCCTATGTTACAAGAATGTAAAAGCATTCTGACATACATGGAAAAAGTTGATGATTATTAATATGATTCAAATGAATCATGTGAAAATGTTTATGAAGATCCTATTTCACTTGCAACTAGTGATTTTGTGACTTATGAAGAGCAAGCATGCTTGGCTTGTGATTCACCTCAAAATTGATCAAATCTTGTTGTGATTATTTTCCAACAGAAGAAGTTTGAATGATTTGATTTAAAGTAGTAGTTGAATAAAGATTTGTATCATTGAGATCAAGTTCCTCAATGACTAAATCTGATGATTCGTTGTTCATTGTTGTTTCTTCAACATTCTGAGTTGATGTTGAGGCAAGATCACTTCCCATATTCAAGTTTTGAAACAAGGTTTCAAATCTTGATTGTCTGTTAGCTTGGTTTTTATCTTGTTGGTTACTTGCTTGTTCATCATTCAAAACAAGATTTTCTTAACCTTGTTGATGATCAACATGTTAATTTTGCTCCTCGTCAGATTCAACATTCTTCTCCGAAGTAGCTTCAGGGACACTTGTTCCGTACAAAGTATCATCAAACTCTTTAGGGTAACTTTTGAAGGAATTGATTAACTGTTGCATATCAAATAACCATGATGCTCCTTCAACATTGTTGAATTGATTTTCATTAAATATAATATCTGAAGATCAATCACACTCAGATGATCTTTCACATAGACTCCGTAAGTTTTTTTGTGTGTGGAATATCCAACAAAGAAACACTCTAAAGATTTTGATTGAATCTTGTTTAGATAAACTTTGGTATTCAACAGAGAACACTTGCAACCAAAGGGCTTGAAGAACTTGATGCAGGGATTCCTTTTTTACAAAACCTCATAAGGAGTTTTTTCTTGGATTTTGTAGAGAAGGACCCTGTTCTGAACATAACAAGCAGTGTTTAGTTTTGTCTTGGCTTTTGTTGAGAAGGACCCTGTTCTGAACATAACAAGCAGTGTTTATTGCTTCTGCCCAAAAATTAACAAGCAAGTAAGCATATGCTATTATGGTTCTAGCAGCCTCAATTAATGTTTTGTTCCTCCTTTCTACAACCCCATTTTGTTTAGGAGTTCTAGGGTCACTGAATTGTTGAAAAATTCCTTTAGCCAGACAAAATTCAGTCATTACCCCATTCTAGAACTCAGTTCCATTATCACTTCTCATGACCTTCACCCTTGCATCTTGTTGGTTCTCAATCATTGTCACACAACCCTTAATCATTTCAGCAGCCTCATCCTTTGAGTTTAGAAAATAAACCCATGTATATCTTGAATAATCATTAATAATCACCAAAAAAAATCTCTTCTTACCAATGTTTGGAACACTCACAGGACTAAAGAGATCCATATGAAGCATTCCAAGTACTTGTGCAATGTTTTGTGTGATGATTAGTGTTGTTTTCCCTTTTGACAAGAAATGCACTTGTCATCCAGCTTGAACTCCCTTGTGGGTAAACCAATAACATGTTCAACTTTAATAAGTTTATTCATGTTCTTCAAATTGACATGACAAAGCTTTTTGTGCCATAATTTTGTTTCATTTTCAATGGATTTTGACACAAAACATGTTCCACCTCTAGAAATGGTAACTTTCATGCAAATTTCCATTTCTAGGGGCCATTATCATCATCTAGAAATGGTAAGAATGCCTTTCCCCACAATCTTCTGTCCATTTTCATCACTACCAAATGCAAATGGTCCTTCAAATTTCTCTTCATAATTGACCAATAATCTTTTATCTCAGGTCATGTGCCTAGAACATCTACTGCACATGTACCACACATCATTCATTGTTGTGGGCTGTTCCTGCACAAATCAAGGAAAAGATATTAGATAAGTGACGCATCACAAGCTGATTTAGCTTGCAAATCATCAGCAACTTCTCCCTCAGTTGCAATTGGGATCCTCATAGATTAGCTCACAAGACTCATCAGTCTCATAACAAGTTTCAAATGGACATCCAACATAGGGAACTATGCTTGTGCATTCTTCAATGACAGTCTCCCATTTCATGATAGTCACTTGAGCCTCAGTTTTTGGTTTCTAAAGGAAACCATGTGGTTCAAAAGAAACTTCTCATCACCAGTGAGTTCATTTGATTTATTTTTATTGAAAGCTTTCTTCTTAATCTTGCTCTCTATTTCACAACTGATTGATTTTCAAAGTCAACAGATTTCACGGATTTCTAAGACACATCAGATTTATTTCTAATAGGTTTCTTGATCATAGGAGTCTGCTTCTTCTCTTTCAAATCCTTTTTCTCATCAACTACATCCTTTGTATTGATGACTTGTTCATCACCTTTCTTCTTAACCTTGCTGAAGTATTCATTATACTTTGTCTTGTAGATTGCAAAATCCTGTCCAAAGATTGTATGGTCAAGGACATGAAATGGTTCTGGTGAGAACCTTCCTTGACATGAGTCAGTGTGGTGACCATAGACATCACATACTTTGCACCAAACTTGTCCTTTAAAATTTTCACTTGAGTTGCCCCAATTGTATCTTTCACTTGAAAAAGGTAGGAATTCTTCAATCTTCGTATCTTCTCTTTCAACAGTACTTTTCACAAAATTTATCTTCTCCAATTTGATTGGACTTTCATCTTTATCATGCCTCGGTCTTGACCATCTTCTGATATAGTCTTCCATGCTTTCCACCTCTCCAACATCAGACAGTTCTTGATTAGAGAAAACATGATACATTGGTAGAAAAAGATCATCATTCTTGTTGGTGTCTTCATTCTTCTTGTTGTTCTTGACACTTCTCCTTTTTGAGGACACTTTACTTTAAGAAGTTTTACTTTTTTTCTTTGAAGAATTTTTAACAGTTTGTCTTTATTTCCCTTTCCTTTTGATTCACAAATATCAAAAGATTGATGTTCTTTTCTCATTTGCTCACGATGTTTCTTCATCTTTGGAGTATTCTTTGGTAACATATGGATCTTGTCCTTTGAACTTTGTTTACTCTTTCTCATTTCTTTTAAACTGCCACAACTTGAACAATCTATCACTTGAATTACTCAAATCATCTTCATTTCACAAATCATAATCTTGATCATCCAATGAGACTTGTATACCAACATATTTTTCAACTGAATTTTTTTTTGGTTTTAGCAACCTTCATCACAAACTCACCTTCCTTATTAACCTCAACCATTTTATAGTTTTCAACAAACTCCTTTTTATCTTCAAACACATCTCTGAATTGATCAAGATAAGAACTTCTTTTTTCTTTGTCCACCTTTAATGAGTAATTGTCATTAAAGGGTGGAGGAACAACCTTGTACTTATCCTCCTCTTTGATCTTCTTCAACTTTCCACAAATGTTACTAGTTGACACTAGATTCTTTAGAAAATTAACCTCAACTTGAAGTTGAGTATTCTTCAACTTCTCATCAAGATACATTTTCTTTAATCCCTCAATTTTGGTGGTATATCTTGACTGAATGTTGTAACTGTCCATACAGTCTTGTTCCAAACTCTTGATTTGGTTTTCATATGTTAGCTCACTCATCTCATAAAAATTTATTATGCTTTGTTTCTTAAAACATTCAGATTGCAGTTTACCAACTTTCTTTCTTAAATCATCATTTATCTTGAGTAATTCAAAAGTTGTGGGATTTATATTTAGTCGAGATGAAGAGGATTCAACTTCATTTCCAATTTTTTGTCATGAACGCCACATTAGCCTTCTCTATGTATTCAACAAGGGACTCCATTCAAACACACCATCTGGCTGTGGTTGAGCCAAAGCAACATTTCCTTGGTTTCTTGGCTGATTTGTCATTGTTCCTGTTTTCATTGGTAGGAGCTTGTGGAGGGTTTTGTTGTTTCTTTGAAATGGTTGTTGTTGTGGGATTATTTGTTGACGATATTGTTGTAAGTTGTTGTTGTTGTTAAACTCCCTTTGTGGTCCTTGATTCTGATTTTGTTACTAGAACTGGTTTCTTTATTGGTCATTGTTTTGAAACTGTCTTGGTTGATTGCATTTTCTTGCAAAATGACCTGGTAGTTGACAATTATAGCAAATTGTCTTGGACTTGTCAAAGCCAATTATGTCATTAGGACCAGAAACCGAAGATCTACCAGTTCTGTTGTATAGCCTTTTACTTCTCACAACCAACATTGCAGCTTGCCACTTGAGGTCCATATCCTCCAAATCATCAGCATCAGTTTGTTCAAGGTCTTTTTGCACTACATTTGTGTGAATTAAATTCTTGGCCACAAATGCATTGTAAGAATCAGTGAACATTGAGAAGAGAGCTTGATATTTTATTTCCATGACTAATGTTTCCAGCAACATAGGGGGAGCATGTCCACTTGCCATTGAGGATGTATAACCATCATCCATCAATTGAACATTAGATATTGACTGCCCACTTTGACTGACAGACTGACCGGCTACAAAAACTCTTAGGGTTTCAATATTAAACTCATTTGGTTTTTCAATTATAGTGACTTGTTGTTGGTTCTTTGTAGATAGATTCCCCATTGGTGCAATTAGAGAATTTGAAACTTGGAAGCTTGGTTTATGTTCCTTTATCATGTGATTCTCTATAATTTCATGCTCAGCAGCTTGTAGAAAGTAGATAACATCATCAAGCTTGAAGGTTGGGAAATTTGCCTTTTCCTTGATGAACTTTCTTGCATTGTACCATTCTCCAGACTGAGATGATAGCAAATTCCTTTTTAGGTAAGTGGTTCTGATTTTATTGACAATAGCAACAAAACCTTTGCGAAACATATTTCACCCTCTCCCCTTCCTTGAACTTGAATCTATCCAACTTTTGCTTCAATCTGTCTTTCTTGATGTCTTTCAGCTTAGTATTTCCTTCAAGCATTTCAACAATGGTATCAAACATGTCCTTTGCAGTAGTGTGATGAACCACACTTGTCAAAATCTCCCATGAAAGACCAAGTTTCAACATAGACAGTGCCCTATCATCCTTCTTTTTCATCAGTCTTTCCAAGGTCTGATTGTTGTTTGTGCCATCAGGAATATATGGACCATTTTTATTGAATTCCGCATATTCACATCATTGTAACACACAACAGCTTTAAAAAGTACCTTCCATTTGATATAATTTTCTTGTCCTAACAGTCTTGGAATCTAGTAACCACTTCTTGATCATCCATTAGTTCAGCAATGTTTTTGGTATTTTTGACAAATTTTAGAAATGAAAATTACTTAAAACTTGACAAATTTTAGAAAAACAACCAGAGATGAGGACAAAATCCTTAGATCTGATGAAACTGGATGGATAAGATCAAGATCTAGACTCAAATAAACAATAACACAAAGTGGATCTGAGAAATACTTTTAAACCTCAATAGATTGTAGATCTAAGAAAAATGAAGAACGGAGCTGCTGACGTCACTAACCAATGGAACAGTGCTCAGCTGACGTCATCATTCTTCTTTTTCAAAATCAGCAAAATATTAGAAAATCTCACAATCAGCAACAACAAATTTTCACAAGTGCAGAGACGAAAATTTGATACCACTTGTCTGGACCGATCTATCAACCACAACAATCAGTCTCGTAACTAACAACAACATGTTGACAAGACGGTTACGAGGTCTGATCTTGTGAAGATTTAGTGAACATTAAAGGTGGAATTAATAATATTCAAAGTGTTGCTTGACAAACAGAATTGAAACAAACATACGAAGTAACTCAAAAGATTTCCATTAAAATTATGTAAGGTACAACGAAAATCTCTTAGGGTTTATAGGTGGAATATATGTTTTTGATGCAACTTTTCGGACAAAAATATTCTTTTACGAGAAAGTGTCAGCCGTCAAATCACAATATTCACTCTGTGTCCGTTGTCATAAATGTTCCATAAAGTTTCCTTAAATAGGCACACCTGACACCTTCTAGAAACCCTGATGATTGATACATAACGTATTCAAACATATTCCAAAATATTACAAGTATAAACAGGTCTTCGAGTAAGCTTGTAGTCTTTTATCCTTGTCGAGCAGACCTTGTAACCATAAGTGTGCTTGGAACAGTAGTCCAAGTAAGCTTTACTTTAAATATTTTCCTAAGAAAATATTCTTCAAGCAAACTTCAATCTTCATGATAATATCAAACTTTGCTAGATATAATCATACGAGCAAACTTGTTCTTCATTGATCCCTTCAACCTTTTGTCTTTAACTTATTTGAACAATATAAGTGTGCTGATGACACTTTAACTTGCTCGAGGTTGAACATTGCTCATTGGAATTCCTTAAAATAATTTCTTTAGTAACTTCCTTCAAGTGTGCTTGGACCACTGTTTATTATATAACCTTGCTCAATCCACCAAAATATTTAGTTTCAACTTGGTTAAGTCAAGGGTTTGCTCCGAAACAAACCTTGCTCGACTTGAAGAACAACCTTGCTTGATGAAGTGCAGTTTGCTCGAACTAACACTTAGAAGAATTCTAGAAGATAAATTTGCTCGAAAGTAAAATACCTTGCTTTAATAAGTTCTAGGCTTGCTCGAAGTGCCTAGTTTGCTTGAATTCCATACTTAGCCATTTCTTTGAGCAGGTTGAGAAAATTCCAATCTTTCTTTGTCAAATCATAATCCCAACAATCTGCTCCTAGATTGGAACAAACTCAGATGCACCAAAACACCTGTAGGTTACTTATACTTTTCAAAATACACAACAAATCTCTAAAAGCAATAAATTAAACTACTTAAAGAAAAATTACATTATCAAAATATTGTCACTAGGACATTACATATCAAATTCAAACAAAATAAAACAAAAAGTCATTTATCTTCTTGAGCTTCCAGCCTCGTGTCTTATGTCAAACTTGACTGCAACTGCCTTCTTTCTGAAATAAGGAGATCTCCCTGTGGTGTAGATGTTGAGACAAAAGATTCCATCTGATAATGTCTTCAAGATCTTCCACTTGGAGATACTCCAATTCTGTGTCATGTTCAATAATTCCTAAGGCCAGTCCTTCAGAATTTCTCAAGATGAATGATTGAGTCTTCTGGTCATAGACTGTCTTTGAAATTCTACCATTCTTCTGGACATCATAGTTTGGCCTCATCATCTGTTTCTTCATGCTGATACACTCTTTTGTGGTGGCCAGAGGATTAAAGGATTTACTTGATTGTTTGTAGGATAGTTCAGTCATCCTAATGTCCCTCATCCTCTTCTACTGTGTTCTTTCAGCTTCAGTGTACTCCATCTTCATTTTCTTGTTAAGTAAAGGAAATCCCTTTCTAGATTGTTCTTTTAAGAACTTAGAAAGTTCATTCCTTTGTTTTCCATCAAATCTGTGTCTTTGTTTGTAGTCATACAGATTGAGTATATACATTTCTTCCAATTGTTCTCTGTTGAACTCCTGGAAGTCATCTTTAAACACAATTGTCTTCAAATCACCACTTTTTATGATTAACTTGATAGTTTTTGTTCTGGAATCAAAGTAAAGGTTCTAGGGTAAGTCCACATTTGAAGGTGACCTTTGTTCTCTTTGCAGCCTTGACCTTGTGGTTGGAATAGGGACACTTACACTGTAAGCCATTGATGTATATTTTCTTTTTGGTTGGGGTCTTCTCACATGCCCTTTTTCTTCAAATAACTTCACAATTTCCTTTTTTCTCATCATAATCAACCTTAGATAGTCACCTCCTTCTTTAGACAGAGTTTTTTCATTTCCATTGTCTCTTTGTCAAATTGTTCAATTTGAGGAGACCTTGGTCTTGATACATATTGTCTTTTTGGTCCAGACTGAAGAGACATCAGCCTTGTTTGTTCTTCTTCGACTTGCTCCCAATAGAACTTTTCAGTGTAGAATGAAATTTTCAATTGGGCTTGACCAAGATTATCAAATACACTTGCAATCATCCCCCTTTTCAACATGGCTTGCCTCAAGGTACTGATTTTTTCCTTATCTTCCCGAGGCATGAGTTTTGTCTTCACATCATCTTTAGAGGTCTTCTTTTTCTCCACTACAGATTTTAAGGAAGGGGTTTCAGTTGGTTCATCAGTATTGTAGGCTTCTTTCAAATCCTTCCTATATTTGGCAAGTTCTGACTCATATAGTTCTTCCTTTTGAGTTTCAGCCAGCTTACTAATATCATATCCTATTCCCCTTGCTTCCATCAACCTTTCAAGAAGATTTATTTTGTCTTGTGCTAACTTTTTTCTTTCCTCCACAGTCAACCTCCTCTTTCTTGATTGTTCAGCAGCATCGATTTCTGCTTGTAATTTTTGAGATATCATTTTAAACTTTTCTTCTACCTCCCTCCGGCTAATTGAATCAACAATCTCATAATCAATTCCATGTTTGATAAGGAATCCACACTTCCCTCCAAATCTTCTAAATATCTTATCAGCTCGTGTTTAATCATCAGAATATTTTCTTCGTATTCTCTCTTTCTCTTCTTCTTCAACTCTTACTTTTTTTGGCCTTGTATATTTTTTCAAGATCTTCATAGTTCACATGGCTTATTTGTTTTTCAGAAACATAGTAGACCCTGAGACATGTAAGTAATGTTTTGTCATCTTTATCCTTTTCTCCATCATCTTCGTTACCTCATCTCTTTTCTTTTCAAACAAAGAGTCCAACTCCTCTTCAGTTAACTCGGCCAATTTTTCAAATTCAAAGCCGGGTCCCATGTAACATCCTAAATATTCTAATATTAAATAAAGAGACATGCGTTAAATTTTCGTGTGTTAAATAATTAATTAGTGTTAAATAAAGAGGAATCATGGACTTGGATTAATTAAGATGGATTAAAGGGTAATGGGCCTTAGGTCCATGGGCTTTAAGGGATATAAATACCCCCTTAAACCAATCTAAAACCCTAAATCATCATTTCTTTCCATCTTATTCTCTACACACTCAAAAACACACATACACCTACACCATATATACGGCCGAGAGAGACGAGATAGAGATTTGAGATCAAACGGAAGTTAGTTGGTATTAGATATTTATTACACGAGCAATATACAAGATTTAGAGTTCATAAACAAGCTAACCGAGACCAAACGAACAAGTAAAGGTATGTTCTTGATCTTAAACTTTACGTTTTTATAAACGTTTAGCCTTGAAACTTAGAATGAGAATAGATCGGTGGTAAATGAAATGTAAACTTGTAAACTTGATGCTAAAACGAACTTAATGAACCTGCAAACAGGTGCGGCTCGTTTAAAATAAACCTTAGATCTAGTATTGAACGTTTTAAGCCTAAAGGTCCAAACTTTATGCTTTTCCGGGTCAAGTCTTATCCGAAGTTGGCCATAAGAACGTTTATGGAAATGGTCAAGACCATATTTGAGGTTTATACGTTGAAACATAAACTATTAGTGGGTTAAGACCAAACCTGTAGCTGCTGCTGGGCAACTTCGCCCGCAGCTATGTTCGCTGCTGTTAACTTCGCCCACTGATAAGTTCGCTTCTGTTAACTTCGCTATATAAGATCGCTGATTGTTAAGTTCGACCACTGATATGTTCGCTTAACATATAAGTTCTCCTCGTACAATTTCAACTGATGATAAGTTCATTTAATGCTAAGTTCGCTGAATGTTAAGTTCGCTTAATGATAAGTTCGCTTAACATGTGTGTTCGCTTACATTTATGTCCGCTCATAAATACAAGGTAACGAATCAGATAGCGAATCCGACTTAATTCGTTATGAAGAATGAGTTAACAAATTAGAAAAATAATTTAAAATTCTAATAAGAAAATGTGTTAAGGCAGTTAATAGAAATAAAATTTTTCCAAGCTGACCTTGGCCCCCACTAGGGGCTGCCGCCAGCGGCTATGCCCCTTGGACCCGGCTAGGAGCTGCCGCCCCTAGAACCCCGCTGCCAGGGGCGCTGCCCCCGGACTCCCGTTCTTTGTGGGTTATATAAGATATAAATACGATACGAGTAGTAATAGTTAATTGATACATGTAATTGTTATACAGTTAGTCGTGCACAGCTCAAGAAAGGAATAACTATAAACGGTGAAAGTAATCGCATTCAAGTGAGTTTCTAGCCCCATTTCCTTGTTATGTTTTCGGGGCTGTGTGCATACTCGATGTGATATTTAATACACTTACCTTACATGGTAAGTGTATGTCATGTTGATTTATATGTTATGTACGTATATCCTAAATGTAAACGAAAGCTTGTCGATACGTGAATGATCTTCGGATATTGCACGTGTTAACAAGGGAGGTATGTATATTATAGTTGAATGAGTATGATAGATATATGTATAACGTATGGATGTTTATGAATGATTAAAGAAAGTATGTGTATGTTATAGGTATGTAAAGGGAGTATGCATGGAGATGAAGAAAGAGGGATCAGACCCTAATAATATATGAGATAGAGAAGAAAGGGATCATACCCTAATAATATCTGAGATAGAGAAGTAAAAAGGGATCAGACCCTAATAATAACTGAGATAGAGAAATAAAAAGGGATCAGGCCCTAATAATATATGAGATAGACAAGAAAGGGATCAGACCCTAATAATATCTGAGATAGACAAAGGAAGAGGGATCAGACCCTAATAATATCTGAGATAGAAAAGGAAGGGATCGGACCCTAATAATATCCGAGATAGAAAAGGACGGAAATTTATGTAGTACGAATGTAATAAAGTATGAACGTATGTATAAACTTAGGTTATGACAGTAAATCAGTAAAGTAATTAATATGTATCTTCGGATGCATAATTGAAGGTAAGTGTATGTATTGTATAATGTGTGATTAACTAAACTCACTCAGCATAGCTGAATTTTAGTATGCACGCAGGTGAGTAGAATGAGACAGCTTGCTTAAGCGGGGACATATGGTAAAAGAATAAGAGTATGGCATCTGAAGACTCAGAATGTTTTATATTTAATGTTTTAATTTTGAAATACAAGAATGTTTGAGACAAGTTGAGAATTATTATGTAATGTTTTTGAATGTTTTATATTCCGCGCAAGGTTTTAATTAACTCTGATATTAAGAACTATGTTTATGAGTACATCCAACGTCCAATGTAGGGCAACGGTAACGGGGCCTTACATCCCATTAGATGTATAATCCTAGGGTCTTCTCCCTTCAATTCATTACGTCTAGCTTGAATGTTCTCCCTGTGAATATCAGTTAAATTCACATGGGGAGAGGTATGTTCTTCCTCTATATTTTTCATTTAATCTCCTTCCTCCTCTTCTTCCACATCTGTGAAGTTATCTAATGCTTCAATATGTGGCTCATTTGCATAATAATATTCAGGTTTTATTAATTATAGAGGTACACATTAATACCTCATTTCTTCTTTTTGGGCATAGTTTCTTCAGGAATATTTTCAGCACCATACCTCTTTCTTTTCCTTAAATATCTAAACAGATTGACTGGCCAGCTCTTCTCATCCCTTTTCATTTCCTTAAATAAGCTTTCAAGTACCTTTTCATTTACTTTCTTTACCATGTCATCATGTATTCTTTTTTTGCATCCAAATCAGTTACCAACTGCTTATCATGTTCTTCAGTCATAGGTTCAGCAGTGGGAAGAGTTAATTCAGGTTCATGAGTTTGGGGTTGCTGGAATTTTTATATTACTAAGGACAGAGCATTTTCTGCCTCTTCAGCCTGTTGTAATTTCAGCAATCCATCAATTACTTATTGTTCCTTTTCCTCTTTTTCTTCTTCCAATTTCTTTCTTAGTTCAAACTCTTCCAATAGAATCCTCTGTTCCTCCCTCTCCCTATCAGTTAAGTATCTGTTTATCATGTCTCTCTAAATCCATTCCCCAACAATTTTATCATGCCTTTTAATTCCCTCATCTACAGATTTATCAATAAATAGGATTTCATCACTTGATTATATTCTCTTATGTTTCAAAGGTTGCAGCTAGCCCTCATGTTCAGCAACAGACTTACCCTTGTTCCTCCTTCTTTCATCCTCCACATCTTCCAATCTAGATGGACCAATGTCTCTCACCACTATGAGTGCGAGATCATCCGGGAAATCATCTATTTCTCTTATCAAATCTTCCAACTCTTTATCCACATTCTTCTCCTTGTTCAGAACAATCAAAGATTCAATATTTTCAAAATCACCATACAATATTCAAGATCAGAATCATCTTGATTTTTATCATTATCAACCCCAACATTTACAACCTCATCAACTCTCTCATCAGTCACATTCTTAACTACATTTTCAACCACCATGTCATCATTTACCTCATCCTCAGCATTCATTTCAACCTCATTCTCATGCACATCAACCATATCTTCAGTTTTATCAACAATCTTTTCAACCCTCTTACCAACTTTGTAGTCATGAACTACATCATCAGAAATATCAGCCTCATAACCTTCATTACCTGCCTCATCCTCCCTCACCACCTCTTCGTCCTCACTATCATATAAATCTCCCATATTTTTTAAAGCATCATTGTCATTAATAATATAAACTTATCATACTTGTTTAGAGTTACTAAAATAACTTCTAATAGGTGTGAATACGGATCAACACCAATCACAAATTTTTGAATTTTCCTTACAAAAATATATAAGGTATAGGATGTCTAACTAGAGTAATAAGAGGGAATTATTGGAAGTCTAAGTATTCCATAAACAGGTTCTAAGAGCTAAAACAGCAACATCATTAATGGAGTTACACATCATGAGACTCTGGAGAGGTAGGGCCGCATCGTCATCCTTTATTTGGCAACGATTTCAAACGGATCTTGCGTAGGAAGATGAAATATGGCTTAAGGTTAATGGGAAATAGGCACTGAGAGTTTGTGTGAATAATTTCTTTAAAAGCAATATTAAGATTCACAGAATATGCACTTGCATGGTGCACCATTGATGGCACAACAGAGGTTGTTGGGGGCGGTCCTTTAACTTACTGTCGATGTTGCGGATCTTGATAATAGTGTCTGACCTAGGCTTTTGTGACATGTAACATAATCCGTACTAAGTAATCGTTAGGAAATTTAATATATATAATCATATAGATAAACTTTGGACTTTACAATTTTTATTTATTTGTTAATTTAATTTAATTTTATTATTATATTTTTAAAATAATAATAACAATCATTTAATTGTTTATGCATTTGCGTCGCGAGTAGGGAAAATCGTGTGTTTGAATATACGGGTTATCGTTTAGAAATTTTTGTCAAAATTTTCTAGTTCACTATAACAATTGGCACTGATACCAACTTCATTCTCACCCCAAAAAATCTTAATTTAAGAAGCGAAAGACAACTAAGTCATTCGGGTGGTGACAGACGCCATTTTCAGCCAAATCACGTTTAAGAATAGATTTCTAACAAAAGTTGAACTTTATTTAATCATCAGAGTCATTACATGTGTCATATTATATATTTTTTTCAAACTACAAGTCCAACATAAAGTCGACATTTTTCATTCAAACAAAAGTCACTATTTTGCTGCGCTCTTCACGAAGCTTCAACACTTCATTTATTTGCCTGAAAGCATATTTAAAAACATTTGTCAACACGAATGTTGGTGAGGTTCTCTTATTTTACGAAATTATCCTTCATATTTATATATATAATAGTCTTCAACCATTATACCACAATGATTGATTCTTTATTAAAACATAGCCTTTTATTTCTTAAACAAATTGTACTGTTGTAAATGAGCAAAGGATACAACCAGTGTATGACTATCAAAATTGATAACTCGAAACCTACCAAACTCAAAACATTCCCACTTTTAACCCACCGTGATTGGAAGTGGGGGGCGTCACCCTGATAGAGCTACCAACATTTCCATGCTCTTATTAATTCGGTTAACAGTTATTAAGTCAAATTGACTCATCACACTAAAACACGGGTTGTAAAATATAATGCATTTAAAACTCTAATAAAATTAATAAAATAATATATTTTTCCCCAAAAACATTTATAAAACATATCATTTATTAGAAACGAGGGGTTTTAGAGAAACTCACCTTCAGTATGTACAACGTCAGATATATCGAAACACTTCATGTCCTATTATTATAGCACTTGTGTTTATTAATATATATATTTTAAGTTATTTTCTCAACTTAAAATATTTCACAAAAACGTTTTAGTTTTGTTTTAACACTTATTTTTATCTTTTTATTAGTTGAAGTTTGAACGATCAGTTGGCGACTTTTAGTTTGTTTAAGTCCAAGTTTCGTTTTTACAGAAGCAAGCAAGATCCTAACTTATATATACTTATCATAATTAGCAACTAGCAAATATACATGTATACAAGTAAACACCAAATATTAACAAATATCATACTTTATATTATTCTAGCAAACCATTATATTCTTTAATAATATATATAAATTTATATAAATATGTTTTAGTTGCTGGAACCATTTGATAATATTAAGTTTTATAATTTATAACAATTTTGTTTCGTTTCTTCAGTTTTGGTTGGTTTTGCTGGTTTCGCGTTTTAACAGCGAACCCGTTACTTTTTCTTGTGCAACTTTATATTTAAATTTATGAAAACACTTTTTATATAAAAATAGTTAAGTTTTAGAAGCTCTTTTATGAAAATACTTTATTTTGTTTTCATTTTAGTCATTATTCTATTAAAATGGCAAATTTTATCGTTTTCGTGTCGGTTTTTGCGACAAGAACCATCTAGGATCAAGTTTACCATCTTTCCCTCCTTTTATGCATTAAGTTATGTTATGTGTAAGTATTTTATGACTTTAAGGGCTGTTCTAAAATAGTTCCAAAAACTTATGTCGGTTCTTGTTAAAAGTCGAACCTTTTGACTGTTAATGTTACCGACAAGCTATTTAAGTCATATTACCAAAACCAAATAATTTTATACAGTAAATATGCATAAAATAATATGTAATTCACTATTATCTTCGAGTTTAAATCATATAGCAAAATATACACACCAAACCAAATTTTAACGAAACATGCTTAAGCCTTAACTACTAGTTTTTAGCAACGAGTGAATGTATTATTTCTAACATGTTAATATAATGTTTAGACGTCAATATTTCCAGATTTAAACAATTTATAATTTGGTCCTATTTGTTTATTTAACATCATCTAAAGTCATCGCATTCCTAGCATCAATAACAAAAGTTTCGACTAATAGTAACTTTTCCGAATTCAATAACTTTAATTAATTCAAACTTTCAAATAATCTCATTCACCTATTTTGACAAGGTTCCATGCAACCTATTATGCTATTTGATTTTATATTTTTTTTTATTATCCATGTAACAAAGTTTCTACTTTTAGCAAGTAACAAACATTGTCCATCTTTTTATCAATTAATGATTTTTCATAAGGGTGTTTACTATTGTAACCCAAACATATATCATTCATATATTCACCTATGCAATAATCAATCAAGCCATTAGACAACTTTTAATTTATATCAACAAGAAATTTTCCTTTATTAGTAATCAACAATCTAACTTTGAATCTTGTCTTAGAATTAGCAAGTTATGAAATTCTAGCATTTACCTATCATCAATATTAATTTCAAGTAACATTAACATTTTTAGAAATCATCAATTTATACAAGTGATAAATTAAATACCCAAATTGCAAGTTCAATCTATGAAAAATCATTTATCAATTTTCATCTAATTCCATTTTAATTCTAGGAAATCATTCCATTTTAATTCTAGGAAATCAATTATTACCAATTATTCATTTTTCATATTATGATTACATCAAGTAACCATTTGAACATTAGTTAAATAAAAATATATTTTTACATCAAAACCCATTTATCAAAACAATCTATGCACGCCATAAGTCTTCAAATCAAGTAAGATTATTATCAAATCCAAGTGTCATAATCCATTTCAACAATACAAACAAGCTTATTAACATGAGTGTATACATGTATGTGAGTGTTCAACACTCCACACACACACACACACAAACACACACACACACACTCGCACTCACACACGCACAAATGCTTTCACTAATTTTTGTTTCAAAGGTTGATTTCAACCCATTTGTGTGAAACATTACCTAATCAAACTTGATTAACCAAACACAACTATATATCTTACCTTGGATTTTGAAGAAACTAGTAAGATGATGAAAAGAAAGATCTTGTGTGTTGATGAATTCCTAGCTTGATTCTTGATTCCTATAAGCTTAATCTCCCATTGTAGTGTGCGTTCTTGAACAATTATGGTTATAATTTAAGATGGAAGGTGTGAATGCGGGTGGTGGTGGTGTCATGGGTTATATGGAGGAAGAGGGAAAGAGTAGTGTTGTGATGTGTAGTGTAGATTGCAAGACAGATGGTGTTAGTAAATTACAACACACTAATCTACCAGTAGGTCATAATCATGTAGGAAAACTTCTTGTTAGTTTAGGATCGGAGGAAATGGAGGTGGGGAGGTGAGGTGGACGGTTGGGGAGGAAAGAGTTGGGTTGGTAAGTAGGTGTTTAAACATTAACTTAAGTTTCCGTTTTAACGTCTAACGAACTTTATCTATTCAAACGAATCCCGTTTCTAATAAATTTTGTCAGGTTTGATATGATATTGAATTCCAGATAATGCAAGCCAAAGAAACTAGTTTTTGAGAATAGTTAATTTCGGGCTCATACGGTGTCCTACACTGCTTTTTTTGCTTATTTTCTAAATTTCACGATTCGAATCGTTTAAAAATTAATTTATATATTATCACTAATATTTTCATAAAAAATTAAATTTTTCGAGTTGTTCCTGATACGTTTGGAATTCTATCAGTTTTTAAGTTGTCGCCAGCGGTTGTTTCACGTAGTGTTCACTATGCGCCAAAATTTGAACTTTTCGAACGTAATTAAATATATCTCAAATACTTTTAGAGTTTTTGAACTAAAATAATATCACTTATTTATTATATTATTTTATTTACGTAAGTACGGATTACATTAGTACGGAAATAGGCAAATTTTTAGCTGGGCATCACATTCTCCCCTCCTTAAAGAATTTTTGTCCCGAAAATTTAGGAGGTAGTACTCGGGTTTGATCTTAACGGAGATAGATGAGGGTGTATTCTTTTCATTTGATTTAATTCCCAAGTGTACTCATGACCAAGTCTTGAATTCCACATGGCTTTGACTAACTTGATTTAATTTCTCCTAAGCTTTTGAATGTTCTAATTCATAACTTATGCAGGTTCCTCTATGAATCGAAACATGATGTTCACATGGACTTTTGTTAATATGAACGATTAGCGATTTTTCAGAGAGGCATTTCTTTAGATTAAATACATGGAACGTGTTAATATTTTACTAACTGTTGGAGGTAATTCGGGTCTACACACAACTGGACCAACTCAATTGGCGATTTTGAGAGGTCCAATATAACGAAGACTCGAATTTTCTAGCCTAATTACCCATTTACAAAGTGAGACTTATAATAAAACTCTATCTATGATTTGGAATTCTAATGGTTTTTCTTTGATTATCGGAATGGATTTTTTTTGTCGATTTCTAGTACTTTTTAATTCTTTTTCTGATCTGGACAACTTTGTTGGTAGTTTTATGAACATCTTGTCAAATTCTTTTCTCTATGTACGACCCCGTTACCGGTAGCCCTACTTTCGTGTTGGATTTACTCATAAACGCAGTTCTAAATATCAGAGTTAATTAAAACATTCGCGGAATATAAAAGCTTTCATAAAATATTTCATAACAAAACACCTCTTGTCTTAAAACAACATCTCGTGTTTCAAAATAAAAAAAACATTAAACTTAAACGTTTTGAGTCTTCCAATGCCAACCCCTTATTCAGTTCCACGTGTCTCCTCAAGCGAGCTGCCTCATCCTACTCACCTGCGTGCATACTAAAAGTCAGCTATGCTGAATGAGTTCTAGTTAATCACATAATCATACAATACCTTCTTACATTTCATACTTAACCTCTTAACTTTCTTACATACACACGTAAGTGCATATACTTTCAATCTTACCTTCATACTTCCTTTACATACATAATCATACGTTTTAAAGAGCCTTTCGCCCTATAACCTCACAGATATTATAAGGGTCTGGTCCCTAACATCACAGATATTATAAGGGTCTGGTCCCTAACATCACAGATATTATTAGGGTCTGGTCCCTAACATCACAGATATTATAAGGGTCTGGTCCCTACCATCATAGATATTATTAGGGTCTGTTCCCTAACATCACAGATATATTAGGGTCTGGTCCCTA
Organism: Bidens hawaiensis; assembly: GCF_021521415.1. Taxonomy (NCBI): domain Eukaryota; kingdom Viridiplantae; phylum Streptophyta; class Magnoliopsida; order Asterales; family Asteraceae; genus Bidens; species Bidens hawaiensis. The sequence goes on from NW_027506507.1 coordinate 65,912, forward strand.
ACATCACATATATTATTAGGGTCTGGTCCCTTTGTTTCATGTAACTGTACTGTACCTGTCCATACATACTTTCCTTGACAACACGTGCAATCTCTGAAGAGCGTTCACGTACCATCATCATAACATACATACATTATGCATACATCATAAATTAATACATACATCCTATCTTTCATCATACTTATCAATCATATCTTAACTACCACCTGACGGTACATGCAATATCCGAAGATCGTTCACGCACCGTCAAACAATCATCATACATAAATCATACAAGGCATACACTTACCACTTAAGATAAGTGTATTAACTATTACATTGAGTATGCACACAGCCCCGAAAACATAACAAGGAAGTGGGGCTAGAAACTCACCTCAATGCGGTGGCGTTCACCGTTTACGGTTATTCCCTTCTTGAGCTGTGCACGACTAACTGTATAATAATTACACGTTTCAGTAAACTATCACTACACATATTGCCTTTCTAGTTTAATCATTACCCTCAACGAACGGGGGTCCGGGGGCAGCGCCCCTGACAGCAGGGTTCTAGGGGCGGCAGCCCCTAGCGGGGTCCAAGGGGCAGAGCCCCTGGATGGGGTCGAGCTGCCATGTCAGCTTGGAAAAATTTTATTTCCATTAACTGTCGTAACACATTTCCCATTAACATTTTGAATCGTTAATTAATTTGCTACTTAAAAGTTCAAGGGCCTAATTGTAATTAAATCATTCTTTTCTAAGTCCAGGAACTGTTCTGTCATTCTTTCAAAGTTCTGATTCGTTAAGATGCTCTTTAGCGAATTGGTGTTCATTCGTTACTTCTGTCCTTCATAACGAACTGGCTAATTCGTTACTTCATAACGAATTGGCCTGTTTAGCGAATTGGACCCTCATAGCGAACCAGTCCTCATAACGAATTAAACCTTATAACGAACTGGTCGACATACGAATTGGACTTAACGAACTGAAGCTAGTTCGTCAGTCTTTCCTTAACGAATTAGTACACGAATCAAAGCTAGTTCGTTACATTCCCTTAGACGAATCAGCTACCGAATCGCTTCTAATTCGTCAATTACTCCCTAGCGAACTAGGGTTAGGTCAGGGGATGTCAGAAAATTCCCTGACACCCGTAACCTCGTATTAACTTTTCCGGCGCCGCCATTGCCAGAAAGCCGCCGGAAAAATGCGAACTCACTGGAAAAACGAGTTTTAACTCGTTTTTCGCCGTTTTCCGCCCCGTTCGATCCAGATCTGAGCTAGGGTGATCCCTAAGCTCATCATAGTTTCGGTTTATACCCGATTCCACCCGGATCTCGTGATTTAAACGGTTAAACGGTGTCGGCTCGTCGTTTCGCAACTATATCTAACGGGTTAAGCTCATACAATAAAATACTATCATTACCTCGGGTCGGTTCTCGGTTTCCTTCTTGATATCGGTTTAGAGAGAGAGAGAACTAGAGTGAGAATCTTAAGTGTGTGTTTTGGGTGGTGTATGGAATGTGTGAGAATGAATTAAATGAGGGATTAATGGTTTATATAATTATGGATCATGGGCTTAGGCCCATGGTCCTTTCCTCTTTCTTTCATAATCCAAGTCCATAATCCATATCCATTTAACCCAACACTAGCCCAACTCGTATTCTATTTCTCTAAACCGATAACGACCCACTATAAAATAGACGATATTTATTCTATTAATAAAACCGAAATTAGGATGTTACAAGTGTTCCCTCCTTAAAGAGGTTTCGTCCCCGAAACCTAACTATTACATAAACAGATTCGGATAAAACTTGCGCATCTCATCCTCCGCTTCCCAAGTGGCATCTGAACCTTTGCTATGCTTCCATATCACTTTCACTAAAGGTATAACCTTGCGACGAAGTTGCTTCTTTTTGCGGTCAACTATCTCTAACGGTTGCTCAATGTAGTTCAACTGCTCATCAACCTCGATGTCCATCAATGGCACGTGAGACGTGTCATCAGCTAGACATTTTCTCAGATGAGAAACGTGGAAGGTTGAATGAATTCCTTTCAACTCTTCTGGAAAATCTAACTTGTAAGCCACTTCACCTACTCGATCTAAAATCTTGAACGGTCCAATGTACCTTGGACTCAACTTTCCCCCTTTCCTAAAACGAATGATTCCTTTCCAAGGCGAGACCTTGAGCATCTGTTGGTGCATAATGTCAGTAGTTCATAGTCTAGTGTCTGTAATGTTAATTGTGTTTTGTTTATGTTTAAGCGAAGTTACTGACAAGTTCGTTTATCAGGCGAACTTGTTAGTCAAGCGAAGTTAGCAACAACTTCGCCTGAACATATCAGGCGAAGTTGTCGTGTATATATACCTAGGTTACGGCTTAGGTTAAGAGGTTGATCTAGTTCGTTCAGTTCGTGAATTGTAAGTCGTCAGACGTGTATTCAAGAGTTCTCTGTAATCAGTGATATTACATCACGTGTTTCGGTTATAATATAACGTGCGTTCGTTTATTCGTATCGTTTGTTTGTTTGATTCATGTTCTACGCTCGTAACGACCTACGCAGGGATTCCGCACCTGTGTAGATCGAGATATCTCGTGCAGATCCATCCAGGGAACCTACAATTGGTATCAGAGCTATTGCTCGATTGTGTGGTTCGGGATATTCACGCGGGTGTAGAAATCGTCCTGTTTCAACTATTCGCGGGACGTGTTTTCTGTGTTTTTGTGTCATTCTTACCTCCTACCATCGTATTCAACCCTTTACACCGTCAAAAACCTCGAAAAACCCAGAAATCAGATATGCAGAAACCTCGTGTTCATCAGGCGAAGTTGCCGTCACTGTTCGTAGGGTTTCGGCGAAGATATAAGGTTAAGCGAAGTTATCCACAACTTCGCCTACCTTCTCAAGTTCGCCTAACTCAAGCGAAGTTCTCTACAACTCCGCCTACCTCCTAAGTTCGCTTACCTCAAGCGAAGTTAAGAATCAGCGAAGTTCTTCAGCGAAGTTATCCGTAACTTCGCCTACAGTACTTTTCAGAAGAAATTTTTTTTTCCGGGTTTCTTAGTTTTTGAGAAAGATGTCGTCAATTAACATCTCAGAGTTAGTTAAGATGGAAGTAGAAGCAGGGTCAGCTACTAAGGCCCCAAAGTTGCTTAAAGGAACCGACTTCGTTGCTTGGAAGGATCGGTTCGAACAATATGTCAAGTACCAGGATGCGAAAATGTGGGTATGCATCCAGGATGGTTATATTCCACCAACTATGGAGTACGAAGGTCGTGATCAGATCAAGAAGTACAGCAAAATGGAAGATGAAGAAAAGAAAATGTATGAAGCCGAGAGCAAGGCTCATGCTGCTATCACTATGGCTCTTCCACAAGAGATCCTTTATACTTTTAGAAAGTACAAGACAGCAAGAGAGCTTTGGGAAGCTCTTGAGAACCGGTTTGAAGGAAATGTGGGAATCCGTGCTTCGAAGATCAAATTGCTCAAAACTCAATTCTCGGTCTTCAAGTATCTGAAAAACGAATCACTTGATGATATCATCACCAGATATTATCATCTGATGACTGAACGCAACAACTATTCAATTGCATACAAAGAAGATGAGATTGTTGAGAAGCTTCTTGATGCTCTCCCACCAAAATGGGAGATGTACACGGTGCTGATGAGGGAAGACAAAGACTTTCCTGAATATGATCTGGAAACGGCATTCAACAAGCTCCGAACCTTTGAGCTTAACATGGTTAGAAAGGAGACACCTACGGATCAGGTTCAAGATCCAGGTATGTATGGTGCTAAAGTCAACTCTAGTTCAGGTTTGAAGACAGAATCAGCTGCCTACTACTCGAAGGGAGAGTCGGGCGCCAACTCATCACATGAGGGGCATGTGTCAGTCAACACGAATGGTGATGTTTGCTTTGTAGCAGGTGGATCTAGTGCATCTAAACCGCAAGCAAGCAAGAGTAGTTGCTCTCCAAGTATTCCTAGCAACAACTACTCTAAGATGCCTATGAGTGTCAAATCTGCTGAAGAGCAGTTTGCTCTCTATGCTTCTTTTATTGCTTCCTATGAGAACTACATTCAGGGGAAGATTGTTGATCCAGCTATGTTGGATGAAGACTATGACCAGATTGATGCTGATGATCTGGAAGAAATGGATCTGCAATGGCAGATGGCTATGATCGTGAGAAGAGTGAAACGGTTTATGAAAAAGACCGGAAGAAAGTTTGTCAGTGGAAGGCCAGGGTTTGACAAGACGAAGGTAAGATGTTACAACTGTCAGCAAAACGGCCACTTTGCTAAGGAGTGCAGAAATGAGCGTGTAGAACGTGGTCAAGGCAAGTCTACACAGCATAATGGGGGTAGTAAAGATTATAGTGCCATGATTTCCAGAGAAGATGGTGAATATAACTGGAACCTGCATTCTGAAGAAATCTTTGAACAGGCAAATTTGGCGAATGTTGAAAATGAAGAAAGTAAGAAAGCTACTGGAGAAGAAAAAGCTTTCATGGCTGATGTTAAAGACCAGCTCTCCGAGGTATGTTCTAAACCTACTTGTTCTAAATGTGAAAACTTGTCTGAGCAATTAGCAACTATAACTGATCAGTATGTTAGTTTGGATGCTGAGTTTAAAACTCTAAAAGAAGATCATCATTTTACAAAAGCAAGAGAAAATAGCTATAAAATTAAAATAAAAGCTTGTGAAAAAGATATTAAAAGTCTAAAAGCAAAACTTGCTGAAAAAATTCAAGTGATTGATCTAAGCTATGAAGTTTTGGAAGAAAAAACCAAACTAATAGCTGAAAGAGAAAAACAGATTGCTGATCACCAGGTGAAAGTGGTGGAACTGAATAGAAAACTTGAGCAGTTCAGAAATTCCTCTGCTATTCTTGATCACCTTGTTAGTGATCAAGGTTCCTCTGTTAAGAGGGGAGGAATTGGTTATCATGAGGTTCCACCACCTTATAATCACAATTACACTTTTAATCCTAGTAATCAGAAATCTGTTGACTTTGAGGTTGTTCAGACAGTTCCAATTAAGGTAACTAGTAAAGAACCAGATGTTAGTAGAGGCGAAACAAGTCCGCCTGTGTCAAGTGTTAAAATTTCTGTTCCGAGTCCGGTCTCATCAGATTCGGATAAGTCATTCGAGTCGGGTAAGACAAAGGAGGAGGTTGTATTACCAAATAGTAGAGAGAAAGATAAAACAACTAAAAAGAGTTCTCCGCTAAACCCGTATGTCCCACCATATGTGAGACGAACGGGCGGTAGTACAGCCTCGACATCCAAAACAACTGTTGAAAAGAAAGTTGAGCATAGATGTTGTTTTAGGTGTAATCAATTAGGGCACCTAGTTGCAGATTGCCCTCTGAAGCAGCAATTCAGAGGTGTGAGGCATACCAAAACTGAGACTAAGCCTTATGGTAATTATAATACTGGTAAAAGTGAAAACCATTCAAAATTCAGAAATCAGACTAATTCAGGTTTTCAAAGAAACCAATCTCAGTTTCACACTGCTGATAACCAAACAGTAAGTTATAATTCTTTCAATTCACAAAGGTTTGGAAGGCCTCACAATCAATCTACAAGGAGGTATACTAATAGGACTTACAGGAATTATACAGAGACTAACTTTGGAAAGCCAAAGTTCGGGATGTATAGATCCAAGACCAATTGGTCTTGGGTCCATAGATTCTAATCTTTTGCTTTAATCGTGCAGGAACAGTTGAACAGGGCTGCCAATAATCTTTGGGTTGTGGATAGCGGCTGTTCCCGGCACATGACGGGTAACAAAATCTTGTTATACGATTTGAAACCTGTTCAAGGAGGGAGAGTGAGCTTTGCTGGAGAAAGTGGAGGCAAGATTACAGGAATGGGAACGGTGTCTAATGGAAAGATGACTCTAGAGAAAGTAAACTTTGTCGAAGAATTGAAGCACAATCTGCTGAGTGTGTCGCAGATCTGTGATAAGGAGTACACCGTACATTTTACAAAGAATGAGGCGATTGTGTTGCATCCTGGTTTTCAGATACCAGAGGAGTGGATTGTGATGAAGGCTCCACGTGAGAGGAATACGTATATTATGGATATGAGGTCGACTGAAATGGCCACGGAAGAATCATGCCTTATGACAAAAGCGAGCGAATCGGAGTCCGAATTGTGGCATAGGAGAATGGGGCACATTCATCTTCGGAAGATGAACCACATTGTCAAGAATGGACTTGTGCTGGGCGTTCCCTTGAAAAGTTTCAACTTTGAAGACAAATGTCTAGCGTGCAAGAAGGGAAAGCAGCACAAGAAATCCCATCACACCAAGAAAGTCAATTCAATTGCCAGTACCCTAGAATTGCTTCACATGGATCTCTTCGGTCCCGTGAATGCAAAAAGTCTAGGAGGTACTTCATACTGCTTGGTGATCACTGATGATTACTCACGATATTCGTGGGTATATTTCCTGAAATCAAAAGATGAAACGGCTCAGATGGTGAAGAATTTGATTACCAAAGTTGAGAACGTTATGGATAAAAGGGTTAAGTTCATCAGGAGTGACAATGGAACGGAGTTCAAGAATTATGAAATGGAGATCTTCTGCCTTCAGAAATGGATTGAGCACCAGTACAGCTCTCCGTATACTCCGCAACAGAATGGAGTGGCTGAGAGGAAGAATAGAACGTTAATTGAAGGAGCCAGAACTATGCTGGCTGATTCGAAGCTTCCTGTGGTGTTCTGGGCTGAAGCTGTTGCTACAGCCTGTTATATCTTGAATAGAGTCTTGACTGTTAAAAGACTTAATAAAACGTGTTATGAGCTTATGCATGGGAGGAAGCCCAACTTGAGTGGTCTTGAACCATTCGGGTCCCCTTGTTCGATTTTAAAGACAAATTCTAAATTTGGTGAAGTAGCCGATGAAGGAATCTTAGTCGGTTATGTTGTTCGGACTCCCAACAGACGTGTCTTTTATACATCGACCGGCAAGGTTGAGGTGGTGTGTAACACCGATATCACAAGTTACAAACCACCAAAACCAAGCAACGGACCTGCTGAGTTTTTCGACTATGATAGAATTTTTAAGTCTTTTAACATACCTTATTTGGATAGTGCAGAAGTAGAAGAAAGAGTTGCTACGAAGATGATCCTTGATGAGGAAGAAAATCTAGTGCAAAGACAGCTGTTTGATAAATGTCAACCTTCCTCATCAAATGCTATCGATACCCCTGCTGCCTCTCCTGAAGAAGAATTTTTCAATCCGTTTCACTCTCAGCAAGAAACAACCATTGACGAGCTCTCTTCTAACTTGGAAGACAATCTGCATGTCGGTTCTGTTCCGACCACGAGAATTCATAAAGATCACCCTTTGGAGAATGTGATTGGTGATGTGTCCTCCGGTGTACAAACAAGACGTAGCTTGAATGAGCACACCTGTGTATACACAAGCATTAAGGAGACATGCATAATCAACGAATGCTTGTACACCTGCTTTATCAGCCAGATTGAACCAAAGAATTATCAAATGGCTCTAAAGGACAGCTCGTGGGTCGAAGCCATGGAAGAAGAGCTGGCTCAATTCAAGAAAATGGAAGTTTGGACTTTGGTTGAAAAACCAAAGAATGTGCATGCGATAGGCACAAAATGGGTTTTTAAGTGAGAGAGAGATGAGAAAGGGATTATTATAAGAAACAAGGCGAGGCTAGTCGTTAAAGGTTTTAATCAACAAGTGGGGATTGATTATAATGAAGTGTTCGCTCCTGTGGCAAGATTGGAAGCCATTAGATTGTTTTTGGCATTTGCTGCTTATAAGAAGATGAAGGTATTTCAGTTAGACGTGAAAAGTGCGTTCCTAAATGGGAAAGTTGATGAGGTTGTGTATGTTGAGCAACCTCCGGGTTTTCCTGACCCAGACTTTCCAGACCACGTGTACAAATTAAGCAAGGCGTTGTATGGACTACATCAGGCACCTCGTGCCTGGTACTCAACTTTATCAGATTACTTGCTTGAAAATGGGTTTGAAAGAGGGAAGATAGATAGCACGTTGTTCTTCAAGAGAGAAGGAAGCGACTTCCTGCTGGTGCAAGTCTAGGTGGATGACATTATCTTTGCTGCATCAAAAGTCTCCATGTGTCAGGAGTTTGAGGCCGTCATGAAGAAAAGGTTTGAAATGAGTGCTATGGGTGAACTAACTTTCTTTTTAGGATTGCAGGTTGATCAGAAGAAGGATGGGATGTTCATTCATCAGACCAAGTATGTCCATGATGTGCTCAAACGCTTCAAGATGGAGGACAGCACTCCATTCGATACTCCAATCTGCGTCAACCATAAATTGGGTGCTGAGACAGACAATGACGCAGATGTGGACCCAACTCAGTATCGGGCTATTATAGGTTCTTTAATGTACTTAACTGCTTCTAGGCCTGATATTATGTTTGCAGTTTGTCTTTGTGCTCGTTTTCAGGCAAACCCAAAGGAATCTCACATGAAGGGTGTGAAGAGGATCTTACGATATCTCAAAGGCAAACCTAAGCTGGGGTTGTGGTACTCAAAGGGAGGAGACTTGGAGTTGGTAGCTTACACAGATTCTGATTATGGAGGGTGCAATCAGAGTCGGAAGTCAACTACTGGAGGATGTCAGTTTCTAGGAGGCAGATTAGTGTCCTGGCAATGCAAGAAGCAGACATCAGTCGCCATTTCAACATGTGAGGCAGAATACATGGCAGCATACAACTGCTGCTCCCAGGTTCTGTGGATTCAACAACAGTTACGCGACTATGGTCTGAATTTCTCACTTACTTCAATTTGTATTGATAACACTGCTGCGATCTCAGTAACTAATAATCCCGTAAAGCACAGTAAAACTAAACATATTGACATACGTCATCATTTTATACGGGATTGTGCTGAGAAGAAACTGATTGTGCTTGAAAAGGTGGATACGCTTGATAATTTCGCTGATTTATATACTAAAGCGTTTGACAAATCAAGATTTCAAAACCTTGTTGAGTTGAATGGGATGATCAATCCCGAGTAACCATGCTTTTTGTGCATATATAAAAAAAAAATGTCACTATCGCTTAAAATTATGTCGGTTACCTCAGTTTGAAGGACATATCCTCGGATATGTTTGGTCCTCATTTTCTACTTGTAGAGTTTGAGGGTTGCCATTAACCAGATGACTGAATGTGACCGGGGCGGTTTATGATGTGTTTTTATTCTTTCGCTGAAAATTAGTCGTTCATACTTAGTTAGAAGGACACATACTTGTATGTGGTCGGTCCAGCGGATCCATTGGATCCTCAGGATAACCGTTTACCTGAAGACTTTGAACTGATAGGGGCGATTGAAGTCAAAAATTTTTTTTTTAGGGAAATGAAATTATTTTTCAAGTCTATTACTTCGTAAGAAGTTCGTTTGCTATGTTTAACAGAAAATTGATCCAACCTTGGAAAATGATAGATTTACTGATTCTGTGTGCTTAACTAGTGAAGTTATTAGGCTTAAAAGGCTTTAGAACAGTCATTGTATGTCATGGTAGCTTTTTATGGTGCGTAAAAGTAGATGTGATACAAACTAAATCTACTCGATTTTATGTGGAAACTTCTTAAGAGTTCTGCATGTCTTCATATATATCTTTCCGAATGATAGGCAGAAAAGCGATTACCCAGTCATACACGAGCCTGTTAGTGTTCTGATTCCCGTGAAGAAAGCGTGTCAAGAGACTGCAGTGATCCAGATTCGGGACTTGCAGTTGTTTACTACTCTGAAGTCTATGTAAATGTTTATCGTAAAAAAAAAAATAAAAAAAAAAAATAAAAATTTTTGAGACATTCTTTAATTTAAAATGTTAATCATGATGTAAGAAAGAGAACGGGAAGCAGAGTCTAAAGATCGAAGAATACTTACAACTTAATCAGACACTACGGGTCGAAGTCAATTCGGGGTGACTTGGGGAAAGCCAAATACGCTTTGAGAATAGATAGGAGGCATCATAATATCTGAGTTGTTGCCCACTTAATTTTTGAGCTTAATTGAACTTAACTCGTATCACAGAAACGATGAAAACCATCTTAAGTTATTTAACTGCTTACAACCTGTTTCTTTGTGTCGTAATACAGCTAAACACGGATCTATGTGACAGTCACGTAATTAGTATGATTTCTGTTCGGATCTTTTCTAAAACGTAGTAGTCCCTGTCGAGACTGAAATTTGATCCCTTGTACTTTAATTTTAAAAAGTTTTTCGTACTTAGGTAATTTATGATTTTATAACTGGTTACTTGGACTTGATCGTGTCATTTAATTCTTTAAGGAAGTTTTAAAACTTAATTGCAAATTGTTCAAATTATAGGGGTTTATTTTGTAAAATCGGCGAACTTGTGATTAACTTCGCCTGCCATAGGCGAAGTTATCCACAACTTCGCATGTGTAACTCCGCCCCTATATAAAGAATACTTAAGGTCAAACAGTTCATTATTTTCTGAAATTCGGCGAACTTATTCTCTCGTTTTCCAGCGAACTTATCATTTTTTTTTCTTCGATCTTTGTGCTTATTTTTCCAGTTTCCGTTTCGATTTCAAGGTGTGTGTTGTCATTATATCGTATAATCCTTGTTCTCCGATGTTAATCAGTGGTCGTTTCGACCCGGTTATGGACCTCGGACCGTCGGACGGTTCAATCGGATTTTTCAAAAATTGTTTTACGTGGTTCTAATCAGTTTGATCGTCTAAATAACCTTAAAATCATGTGTTTCGGACCCCTCAATCGTCAAACTAACCATGAAACATCAGATTTCCGAGTTTGAATCTGCTTACTGTCGCCGATTCATATTCAGGCGAACTTATAGGTTAAGCGAAGTTATCCGTAACTTCGCCTAAGGTTTAACTTCGCCTGATAATGAATTATGCAACATTATATGAGGCGATGTTGTGGTTAGGCGAAGTTATCATTAACTTCGCCTGGACCTTTTACTTAAAAGTTAATAGACGAAGTTACAGTTGAAGCGAAGTTGTTTACCAACTTCGCCCCACCTTTAACTTTGCCTATACAGAATAATCACAACTTCGCTCATGGTAACAGGCGAACTTGTGGTTTGCCTTGACGGTCATCTAACTTGATCTGTTTGTTACAGATATGGCTGCAGTAGCAGGTGCTGGAGGTGCTGGAGGAGATGAGGGAGGAGATAATCAAATGCAGTTCTTTCCGGGTCATAACATGTATATCACATTAGACCCAGATGCGAGTGGTGTGGAGGATTACCGCGAGATAATTACATACCTCCTTCGCTCGAGGATATTCCACGCCATTACGACAACTCTGCCGATTTCCTTGCCCAACATTGAGGATTTCTGGCAGATGGTGGAATATGACTGCCGCGTCAACCCCCCGGTGATGCATGCAACGGTGAATGGTCAGGATGTTCAGTTCTCGTCTGAACAAATCCGGGTGGCTTTGCAATTCGGAGAGGAGACGAGGGACGACCCGACAGAGTTTGTTGCTCCGTTCCGTGATGGAGCATTTCTACGAATGGGATATTCTGGTCCCTTTGGGGGATACACAAAGAAGGAAAGGTTTCTTGCTCGATCAGTGGCGCTTCCTCATGCACGTAATGATTGTCTGCATGTCAGGGAGGAAGGCGGGCACTGACGGGATGGGCGCGACCTTGCAGTCGGCGATGACTGCTCTGACTTATAACAAGCGTTACAGCTTGAGTCAGATGGTCTTCTATGAGATTGATCGACAGCGAAGGGCGATGGGGCGTGAGAGATTCATCATGTATCCAAGATTTCTCCAAATGATCTTGAATCATGTTGCTCCCACGTTGCCTCAACGTCGCCCTATCAGATACGTGGAGAGTGTGAACAAGCGTATCTTTGCTCAATGTAGAACTTCGAGTGCTAGAAGCAAGCCTGAACTGCGTCCTAGGCATACTCCACTGTTTGGGTATTTAATCAACCCGGAGTATGTTCCTGCTAATGGGGACAAGTTTAGAGATCCTCAAACACAACAGGCGGGAGCACCTCAAGCTGTACCTGCTGCGCCTGTTGTGTCAGCTGAAGAAGAGGTAGACCTTGACGCTGCTTTTGGCGGCCAAGGATTTTTTGACATGGACCGAGTTGATCTTCAAGAAAATATACAGGTCTCGGTTCCACAGAGTACGGGAGTAAATGTTACTAGAGCAGCTACGACGGGGGATGACTCAGATTTTGATGATGTAATGGATGAGGCAAGACGTATGATGGTGACTCAAGAGAGGACGTATGGGAAGAGAGAGGACAGATGACGACAGTGAGTCAGAAGAAGAAGAAGACATTCATAAGTTGATCAGACGTTCAAGAAGGGACAGGACAGGTGCAGGTAGGGGAGCTGGCGAGAGCTCTAGAGTCATACGTTTCGCTCCGCCCGCACTGTCCGGTATGTCAATTGTCCCTACACCATTACAGGTCACAAGGCCAAGCGCCACGGACGTTCCCGTGGTGGCTACATCATCATCTGTTGGCCTCCCATCCATCACACTCCAGCTGACGACTCCAGATATTGTATCGTTGCCGCCTCCAAAGCTTACTCCGTCGGAGGTTGTTGCACAGGTTATTGAGTCGACAATGGTTCACACTGCAGGGTTGACGGTCACGATACCACCTGCGGTTACGTCCACAGCTACTTCTGATGTCCCGGTTTCATTCGAAATCCCTCCTCAGTATACTCAAGACATATCTCACATGAGGTTCGATTTCGATGCAACCCTATCAGACTCGGAAAGAATAGCTGCACTAGAGAGGGTCGTGGCAGAGCAATCTAGGATAAATCTTATCCAGACCCAGGCTATTCAGCGCCTAGTAGCAGAAAATCAACTACAGTCGTCCCTCCTGGTTGAACATGGAAAAATTATAGATGCTATGAAGGAGTTCTTGGCATCTCAGGGGGAGACGAGCTGTAAAGGCGACGAGCTCAGGACAAAGAAGAAGAATGACAGAGATGATGATCCCAATGCATCGAAAGGTGCAGGTGGTGAGTTGCCAAGAACTACTCAAGCTCTTGGGACAGCCACAGCTCAGGGGGAGTCTGCAGGTGCAGCTGGCGGTTCTGGTGGTGATGAGTTGGTGATGGTAGATGACGAGGAGATGGGAGATGAAGTGATCGATGCCTTGAAGGAGTTGGATGATGATATGTTAGATGTTGATGATGTGTGTGATGATGATGATGTGCTGCCATTAGAAGAAATTGAGAAGATTGGTGCACAGATAGTGATAGAAGATGATGTTGAAGAAGGTGAAATTGTAGAGGAGAATGTTGAACACGAGCTTCCAACCGTTGAGAAGTCGAATGTATGTGAAGATACAGTAGTTGATGATACAGAATGGGAGGAGCAGCCTAGATGGAAGGAAGGCTATGCTCATTGGTTTATCAAAACGAAGAAGCCAGTGGTACCTACAATGTTCAAGAAAAGTTATAATATTAAAGGGTACGCTGAGTCAAAGAAAGGCATTATCTGTTGGTTATATGATGAACAGCTAAACGTGTTCGTGGTGAAAAGATATGATGGGATCCAATACTTTAAGAGGACGTTGAGATCTCTAAATACCTTACCTGAGTGTGAGGTAAAGGATTTGGCCAGACTGGGGTTGATTAATAGAAGTGATGATAATATGGCCAGAGTTATTGGGAAAATAGTATGGAAAGAAAGTATTAAAGAGAAAAAGTTTGAGTTGTTAAAACCACAGAGAGGGAAATTAGTTGAAGATACTGAAAGAGGAATGAGAGCATATGGCAAACCTTGGATGGTGATGAAATATAAGCCGATTCGGTGTTTGAAAGAGGTTCCAATGAAGACTATGCCTCAAGATGTGCTGAAAGATCTGAAATGGTGGTATGTGGATTGCCAGACTGCTGAAGCCGTGATGGAAGACGAAGACGAACAAGAAGTGCTAAGAGTGTATGATCCGATGCATCTTGTTAATTTATCTAAAGCTGATCTGCAGGTGTTAAACGAGAAGAAGATATTCTATATTCTTGCTTGGAAAGACGAAGCGAGGAAATATCAGCGAGTAGTCACGGTCTGTGTAAGAGAGGGAGTGCATGCATGAAGATTACAAGACAAGTGCTTAAAGATAAAGATATGAAGCTACTGCCAAGGGGGAGTCTGTTGGTGCATAATGTCAGTAGTTCATAGTCTAGTGTCTGTAATTGTTGGTACATGTGTGTTAGTAGTTCATAGTCTAGCATTTGTAATCGAGTCTGTAATGCAATTATGTTTTGATTATGTTTATACTTGTAACACGCGAAGTTGTCGACAAGTTCGCTCTGGCGAACTTGTTGAATCAGCGAAGTTATTGACCACTTCGCCTGTGGCGAAGTTGTCGTGTTTATATACTGTTTCAGCGGAAACAGTTTGGAGAGTTCGTTTTAGGGTTTACGTTTCAGTTGTTCACTTCGAGTGTTACGTGTCATTGTCTGTAATAGTGACCTCGGGTCACGTGTTCGTTATCAATATAACGTGTTTGGTTTATTGATTGTGTGTTCGATCTCTACATACTCTACACTCGTATCTACCTACGCAGGGATTCCGCACCTGCGTTGTTAGCGACATCCCGTGTACGATCCGTCCAGGAACCTTCAGTTGGTATCAGAGCAACTCACTAGTTGTGAGAATTTGTCTAGTACACGGAATGTCGCCACAACTAGTACAAATTCCTGATGGGATGGGCGCGACGATGCAGTCAGCCATGATAGCGCTGACTTACAACCGCCGATATTCTTTTAGTCAGCTGATATTCTACGAGATCGACCGTCAGAGAAGGGCTGTGGCGCGTGAGCGATTCACTATGTATCCTCGTTTCTTACAGATGATTTTGAATCATGTCGCTCCGTCGCTACCGCAGAGACGCCCGATTAGATACGTCGAATGCGTGACGAAACGTATCTTTGCTCAGTGCCGCACTTCGAGCACTCGTAGCAAGCCTGAGCTGCGTCCCAGGCATACTCCATTATTCAGGTATCTCATCAATCCGGAGTATGTTCCTGCAGGAGGGGACGAGTTCAGAGACCCGCAACCACATCAGGCGGCAGCACCACATGCTGTATCAGCTGCGCCTGTTGTATCTACTGTTGCCTCTGCTGCTGTGCCAGCTGCGGTATCTCCTGCTGTGTCTACTGCTGAAGACGTTGATCTTGATGCTGCCTTTGGCGGACATGGTTTGTTTGATATGGATGTCTCGGGTCCTCAGTCTATGGATGTTACTAGAGCAGTTACTTCGGTAGCTGACTCCGATCTAGACGAAACGTTTGCTGAAGCGAGACGACTTATGGTGTCTCGGGAGAGAACTACGGGAAAGAGGCCGAGAACTGTAGACGAGGATGAGGACGAAGTTGATGAAGAGGAGGCAGTGCAGATTGTGCTCAGACGTTCACGAAGAGAACGGACAGGTATGGGTTCCGGAGCTGGAGAATCTTCGAGGCTGGTACGTTTTGCTCCACCTGCCTTGTCCGGTATGTCTCTTATTCCTTCCACAGCACAGGTTACTGCTGTCGAGACGTTGGCACCAACAATTGTGTCTCTACCACCCCAACCGCTTAATCCACCGGTGGTAGTTGCATGATTTGTGGAGTCGACCGTCACTACAACTGCAGGGTTACCAAGTGTACCACCTGCGGTCACTTCTGCTGCTGATGTCCCGCCAACTCAAATGCCTACTTCAGATTCCGAGAGGATTACATCACTAGAGCGGATTGTTGCTGAACAGACAAAGACCATTCAAAGCCTAGTGGAATCCAATCGACTACAAGCAGCCCTCCTGGTTGAACACGGTAAAGTTATAGATGCCTTCAAGGCATTCTTGGCATCTCAGGGGGAGAAGACTTGTAGGGGAGATGAGTTGAGGACGAAACGGAGAGAAGATCATGACGATGATCCCAATGCACCGGAAGGTGCAGGTGGTGAGCTGCCAAGAACCTCTCAGGCTCTTGGAGCTTCCACAGCTGAGGGGGAGTCTACAAATGCAGCTGGTGACGACGTGGTAGCGGTTGATGATGATGCTGATGTTGAAGATGCTATCGACGCATTGAAAGAGTTGGATGAGGAGGATGATGAGTTTATGATTGAAGATGATGTGCTGCCAGTTGATGAGATCGAGAGGATTGGAGAGCAGATTACGGTTGAAGACGTGTTAGAGGAAGGTGAGATTGTTGATGACTCCGTGGAACATGAGATTCCGGAGGTTGAGAGACCAGAGTTGGGTGATGAGAACGCGGAGGAAGATGCTGAGTGGGAGGAACAACCGAAATGGAAGGAGGGTTGTGCCCACTGGTTCGTAAAGACGAAGAAGCCGGCGGTCCCTAAGATGTTCAGAAAAAGTTACAATATTAAGGGATACGTGGAAGCCAAGAAAGGTATTATCTGCTGGTTATACGACGAGCAGCTGCGGCTCTTCGTGATCAAGAGATACGATGGCATTCAGTACTTCCAGAGAAAGTTGAGATCTCTAAACACACTGCCAGAATGTGAAGTAAAAGATTTAGCCAGATTGGGATTGATAAACAAAAGTGAAGACAACATGGCTAGAATCATTGCGAAGATCGTGTGGAAAGAGTGCGTTAAAGAGAAAAAGTTTGAGCTACTGAAACCACAAAAGGGGAAACTTGTCAAAGACAAGGATAGAGGTCTGAGAGTTGATGGAAAACCTTGGATGGTAATGAAATACAAACCGATCCGGTGCCTTAAAGAAGTACCGATGAAGTTCATGCCCAAGGACGTGCTCAAAGATCTAAAATGGTGGTACGTGGATTGTGAGACAGCTGAGGCGGTAATGGAAGATGAGGATGAACAAGAAGTACTTCGGGTTTACGACCCGATGCATCTTGTTAATCTATCGCAGGCTGATCTGAAAGTGCTCAACGAGAAGAAGATCTTCTACATTCCTGCTTGGAAGGATCAAGCTAGGAAATATCAACGGGTGGTGTCGGTATGTGTTAGAGAAGGGGCGCACGCGTAGAGATGCAAGATTACAAGACTCAAGATTTGAAGATCAAGATATGAAGCTACTGCCAAGGGGGAGTCTGTTGGTACATGTGTGTCAGTAGTTCATAGTCTAGCATTTGTAATCGAGTCTGTAATGCAATTATGTTTTGATTATGTTTATACTTGTAACACGCGAAGTTGTCGACAAGTTCGCTCTGGCGAACTTGTTGAATCAGCGAAGTTATTGACAACTTCGCCTGTGGCGAAGTTGTCGTGTTTATATACTGTTTCAGCCGAAACAGTTTGGGGAGTTCGTTTTAGGGTTTACGTTTCAGTTGTTCACTTCGAGTGTTACGTGTCATTGTCTGTAATAGTGACCTCGGGTCACGTGTTCGTTATCAATATAACGTGTTTGGTTTATTGATTGTGTGTTCGATCTCTACATACTCTACACTCGTATCTACCTACGCAGGGATTCCGCACCTGCGTTGTTAGCGACATCCCGTGTACGATCCGTCCTGGAACCTTCAGTTGTGAATATCGGCGCTGAGAATATTTGTACTAGTTGTGAGAATTTGTCTGAGCATCTCCCTACGATAACTGATCAGTACGTCCGTTTAGATGCTGATTTTAAAACTATTAAAGAAGATCACCATTTTACGAAAGCAAGAGAAACAAGTTATAAAATTAAAATAAAAGCATGTGAAAAAGGCATTCAAAGCCTAAAAACTAAACTTGCTGAGAAAATTGAAATAATTGATCTTAGTTATGAAGTTTTAGAAGAAAAAACTAAAGTGATTGCTGATCGGGATAAACAGATTGCTGACCACCAGGTGAAGGTGGTGGAACTGAACCGCAAACTTGAGCAGTTCAGGAATTCCTCGGCCATCCTTGATCATCTCGTGAGTGATCAAGGTACCTCTGCAAAGAGGGGAGGAATCGGATATCACGAAGTTCCACCACCCTTTAACCACAACTATACCTATAATCCGAGTGTTCAGAAATCTGTTGATTTCGAGGTTACTCAGACAACTCCCATCAAGGTTACAAATATAGAACCAAGTGTTAGCTGTGGCGAAACGAGTTCGCCTGTTTCTAGTGTGAATATTTCTGTTTCGAGTCCAGTCTCATCGGATTCGGATAAGTTGTCCGAATCTGGTCAGACAAAAGAGAAGGTAGGGTTACCCACCGGTGGAGATAAAAGTAAAATTTCTAAAAAGAGTTCTCCACTCAATCCGTACGTCCCACCTTATGTGAGACGAATGGCTGGTAACACTGCCTCTACATCCAAACCAACATTTGACAATAAAATGGAAAGTCGATGTTGCTTTAGATGTAACAAGTTAGGACATCTAGTTGCAGATTGCCCTTTGAAGCCGAGATTCAGAGGTGTGAATCCAAATAAAACTGAGCATAAGCGTCATTTTGTTACTGCTAAAAATGAAAACTTTACAAAATGCCAAAATGTAAAGAATTCAAGTTTTCATAAAAACAAACCTCAGTTTTACAACCAAACCAGAAGATATAACACTTACAACTCTCATAGGTTTGGAAGGCATTACACTCAATCTGCAAGGAGATTCCCTAACAGGACTTACAGAAATTATCCTGATGCTAACTTGAGAAAGCCAGGGTACGGAACGTATCGATCCAAGACCAATTGGTCTTGGGTCCCAAGATTCTAACTCTTTGTTTTATTGTGCAGGAACAGTTGAACAGGGCTGCCAACAATCTTTGGATTGTAGATAGCGGCTGTTCCCGGCACATGACGGGCAACAAACACTTGTTGCAAGATTTAAAACCTGTTCAGGGAGCAAGAGTTAGTTTTGCTGGTGAGAGCGGTGGAAGGATTACCGGTAGAGGAACTGTGTCGAATGGGAGAATGACACTTGAGAATGTAAACTTTGTGGAGGAATTAAAGCACAATCTGCTGAGTGTGTCGCAGATTTGTGATAAAGATTACACTGTCAATTTCACGAAGAATGAAGCGATCGTATTGAAGCCTGGTTTTCAAATACCAGACGAATGGATAGTAATGAAAGCTCCACGTGAAACGAATACATATGTGATGGATATGAGGTCTACTGAAATGGCCACTGGAGAATCCTGTTTAATGACAAAAGCAAGCGAATCAGAATCAGATTTATGGCACAGGAGAATGGGACATATTCATCTTCGGAAGATGAACTTCATTGTCAAGAATGGGCTTGTGATGGGCGTTCCCTTAAAAAGTTTTAACTTTGAAGACAAATGTATAGCATGCAAGAAGGGAAAGCAACACAAGAAATCCCATCTCACCAAGAAGATTAATTCTATTGCCGGTACTCTAGAACTACTTCATATGGATCTCTTCGGTCCAGTGAATGTAAAAAGTCTAGGTGGGTA
Source organism: Bidens hawaiensis (assembly GCF_021521415.1). Taxonomy (NCBI): domain Eukaryota; kingdom Viridiplantae; phylum Streptophyta; class Magnoliopsida; order Asterales; family Asteraceae; genus Bidens; species Bidens hawaiensis. The sequence continues at coordinate 85,213 of NW_027506507.1, forward strand.
CTTCTTACTGCTTGGTGATAACTGATGACTACTCGCGATACTCGTGGGTATATTTTCTGAAAACAAAAGACGAGACAACTCAGATGGTGAAGAATCTAATTACAAAAGTTGAGAACGTCATGAGTAAATCAGTTAAATACATCAGAAGCGACAATGGGACAGAGTTCAAGAACTTTGAAATGGAAATCTTCTGTCTTCAGAAGGGAATTGAACATCAATACAGCGCTCCGTATACTCCACAACAGAATGGAGTGGCTGAAAGGAAGAACCGAACGTTAATTGAAGGAGCCAGAACTATGCTGGCAGACTCGAAGCTTCCTGTGATGTTCTGGGCTGAAGCAGTTGCTACAGCCTGCCATGTTCTGAATAGAGTGTTAACCGTTAAGAGACTTGGAAAAACTTGTTACGAGCTTATGCACGGAAGGAAGCCCAACCTGTGCGGTCTTGAACCATTTGGGTCTCCTTGTTCGATTTTGAAGACTAATCGAAATTTGGTGAAGTAGCCGATGAGGGAATCTAGTCGGTTATGTTGTTGGGACTCCCAACAGACGGGTCTTCAATACGTCGACTTGCAAGGTGGAGGTGGTTTGTAACACCGACATTACTAGTTACCAACCCGCCAAAACCAAGCAATGGACCTGCTGAGCTTTTCGACTATGTTAAACTTTTTAAGTCGTTTAACGTACCTGATTTGGAAATTTCTGAAGAAGACGAAAGAGCTGTGACGAAGATGATACTTGATGAGGAAGAGAATCTACTGCAACATCAGATGTTTGAGAAATCTCAACCTTCCACATCAAACCCTATCGATACCCCTGCGGCCCTCAACTGAAGAAGAGTTTATTAATCCTTTTCACTCTCAACCAGAAACAACCATAGATGAGATCTCTTCAAATTTGGAAGATAATTTGCATGTCGGTGCTGTTCCGACCACGAGAATTCACAAAGATCACCCATTGGAGAATATTATAGGTGATGTGTCCTCCAGTGTACAAACCAGAAGTAGCTTGAATGAGCACACCTGTGTTTATACAAGCATAAAAGAAACGGGTATAATGAACGAATGTTGTATTCCTGCTTTATAAGCCAAATTGAACCAAAGAACTATCAAATGGCTTTAAAGGACAGCTCGTGGGTCGAAGCCATGCAAGAAGAGTTGGCTCAGTTCAAGAAAATGGAAGTTTGGACTTTGGTTGAAAAACCAAAGAATGTGCATGCTATAGGCACAAAATGGGTGTTCAAGTGTAAGAGAGATGATAAGGGAATTATCGTAAGAAATAAGGCGAGGCTGGTTGTTAAAGGTTTTAATCAGCAAGAGGGTATTGATTACAATGAGGTGTTTGCTCCTGTCGCCGGTTAGAAGCGATTCGATTGTTTTTGGCGTTTGCTGCATTTAAAAAGATGAAGGTATTTCAGTTGGATGTGAAGAGCGCGTTTCTAAACGGAAAGTTGATGAGTGGTGTATGTTGAGCAACCTCCGGGTTTTCTGACCCAGACTTTCCTGATCACGTATACAGGTTGAGCAAGTCGTTATATGGGTTACATCAGGCACCTCGTGCCTGGTATTCAACGTTATCGGACTACTTGCTGGAAAATGGTTTTGAAAGGGGATTGATTGACAGTACGTTGTTTGTGAAGAGAGAAGGATGTGACTTCCTACTGGTTCAAGTCTACGTGGATGATATCATTTTTGCTGCATCAAGAGTATCCATGTGTCAGGATTTTGAGGCTGTCATGAAGAAACGATTCGAGATGAGTGCTATGGGTGAACTAACTTTCTTTCTAGGATTGCAGGTTGATCAGAAGAAGGAAGGGATGTTCATTCATCAAACGAAGTACGTTCATGATGTGCTGAAAAGATTCAAGATGGAGGACAGTTCTCCATACGATACTCCAATCTGCGTCAATCACAAATTGGTGCTGAATCAGATGGTGACGCAGATGTGGACCCAACTCTGTATCGGGCGATAATAGGTTCTTTAATGTATTTAACTGCTTCTAGGCCTGATATAATGTTTGCTGTTTGTCTTTGTGCTCGTTTTCCAGGCAAACCCAAAGGAATCTCACATGAAAGGTGTGAAGAGGATTTTGCGGTATCTCAGAGGCAAGCCGAAACTAGGGTTGTGGTACCCAAAGGGAGGAGACGTTGAACTGGTGGCATATACAGATTCTGATTATGGGGGATGCAATCAGAGTCGGAAGTCAACAACAGGAGGCTGTCAGTTTCTTGGAGGAAGATTAGTTTCCTGGCAGTGCAAGAAACAGACATCAGTTGCAATTTCAACATGCGAAGCTGAATACATGGCAGCATCCAACTGCTGCTCTCAGGTTTTGTGGATTCAGCAACAATTACGCGACTATGGTCTGAATTTCTTACTCACTCCTATTTTAATTGATAACACTGCCGCCATCTCAGTAATTAACAATCCCGTGAAGCACAGTAAAACTAAGCATATTGACATTCGTCATCACTTCATACGGGATTGTGCTGAGAAGAAACTGATCAAGATCGAAAAAGTTGATACACTTGAAAATTTTGCTGACTTGTTTACAAAAGCGTTTGATAAATCCAGATTTCAAAACCTAATTGAGCTGAACGGGATGATCAATCCCGAGTAACCATGTCTTTGTGTTTATTTATTTAAAAAAAAAAAAAAAAAAAAAATCTGTGTCATTATTGCTTAAAATTAGTCGTTACCTCAGTTTGATGGACATATCCTCGGATATGTTTTGGTCCTCGTTCGACTTAGAGAATGAGGATAGCCATTAACCGGAAGACTGAAAGTGACCGGGGCAGTTATGATGTGTGTTCTTTCAGTTGCTGAAAATTAGTCGGTCATTCTTAGTAAGAAGGACACATACTTGTATGTGGTAGGTCCAGTTGATCCATTGGATCTTCAGATTGCCGTTTACCTGACGACTTTGACGTGATCGGGGCGATTGAAATCAAAATTTTATTGGGAAATGAAATTACTTTTCAAGTCTAATACTTCGTAAGAAGTTCTTTGCTGTGTTTAACAGAAAATTGATCCAACCTTGGAAAATGATATATATACTGATTGTATGTGCTTAACTAGTGAAGTTATTAGGCTTAAAAGGCTTTAGAACAGTCATTGTATGTCATGGTAATTTTTATGGTGCGTAAAAGTGTATGTGATACTAACTTAAACTACTCGAATTTACGTGGAAACTCCTTAAAAGTGTTGTATGTCTTCATACATATCTTTTCGAATGGTAGGCAGAAAAGCGACTACCCAGTCATACACGAGCCCGTGAGTGTTCTGATTCCCGTGAAGAAAGCATTTCAAGACACTGCAGTGATCCAGATTCGGGACTTGCAGTGGTTTAGTACTCCGAAGTCAATAAGAATGTTTGGTTTAAAAAAAAAAAAAAAAAAAAAAAAAAAAGAAAACATGTATATTTTTAGTACTTATGAGACATAGTAACATTCAAGACTTCTCAATTCTGGAGTAAGAAGAGAACGGGAAGCAGACAACGAGTATATACAAGTTAATCAGGCACTATGGATCAAAGTCAATTCGGGGTGACTTGGGTATAGCCAAATACGCTTTGAGAATAGATAGAAGACATCATGATCTCTGAGTTGTTGCCCACTTAAAATTTGAGCTTAACTGATCCTTAATCCGTATCACAGAAATGATGAAAACCATTTAAGTTATTTACATGCCTACAACCTGTTTCTTTATGTCATAATACAGCTAAAC